>NW_021279660.1:12144-23224 GCF_002162155.2 Triticum dicoccoides
GCTGAGTATGGAGATGCGGATCATTCGCGACAAGACCCCGGACATCGTGATAGTCGACCCCTTCTACATGCGTGCCAAGATCTTGGGCAGCGCTGGGGACCGGCAAGTCGCGAGTTCTTACCTCGAAGGCCTCATTCTGGCAAACCAAGATAAGGATAACTTCCTCGTGCCTTACTTTCCCGAGTAAGTCCTCCCCTCAACCGGCCCGTAACATATGAATTCTTACATTTCGAGCGTTTTTCTTTTAACATTCCGTGTTTTCTGCAGTGACACACGTTGCACGCTCATCCTCCTAAGCCCCAAATATTCCATGGCCACGTATTTCGACCCGAACCGTCAGTCGAACGTAGACTACACAAATGTCAAGAAGGTTCTTGATGATGTTCTCCCCGGCTACGCCAAATCTGGAGGCACCTTCACCAGGCCTATTCGTAAGTACGGCAAGCACGTGTTCTCCCACAATACGACGTTCTGCTGCGTCAAGCAGCCGCCTGGCGGTCAGAAGGGTGCCTACTACGCCATCCATCACATGCGGGCGATCGTACGGGACCATCATCAACTTCTGCTACCGAGTAAACTCAAAGATTGGGCAAAGAGCGTGTCGGCAATCCAGGACGCGGACCTCCGAAAGAATTCTTTCGCATCCAGTCGGAGTTTGCGGAAATCATCCATCAAGATGTCCTTCGTACCTCGGGGCAGTTCTACCTCAACAATCAACCGTCCAACAGTGACATCGACACAATGCTACAAATGCAGGCTGACAACGACCATTATTTCATGACTCCCACGATAGACGGCGGCTTCATCCACGCTCCGGTCCCTTGAGTCTAGTCGAAAGCAGTGATGTTGTGTCTAGTTCTGAAACATCGATTGGCTCATGTTGTAATTAAACTTTAATGAACTTGTAGTATGTCTCTTTGGTTTCGAGAGTCATTTAACTTAGATGTAATCGATGCTATTAATGTCTTGCTTTTCTCTTCCGATCGTTCTGTTGCATACTTATATATTGCTTATGTATTGTCTGTGAATTGGTACTAACGTTTCGTTTGGCTAGTGCATAGCGATGCCGACGTATGTCGTGTACAAGGGTAAGGTTCCCGGAGTCTACGATGACTGGGAGGAGTGTCGGAGACAGGTTCACCAATTCAGTGGTAACAGTTACAAAGGGTACACCACTAGGGCCGAGGCCGAATCTAGATATGCCCGCTATCTAGCGGGAGAGGGGAGGGAGCGTTGGAGGAACCGGATGAAGACAAGTTTCATCGTGATGATGCTCATCGTGATGACCACAGCTCTCTTCTATGTGATGGTAGTTTAGATGATCGATATCGACTTGTAATGTGAAGACAAACTCGCTACTCGTGGTCTCGAGACTTGTAATATAATGTTCTATCTTTGTTCGGTCTTTTCAATTCGGAGACTAATATGATGAATTGTATTCAGAGACTAATATGATGAATTGTATTCAAAGACTAATCTTCTGTTGTATTCGATGAATCTATTGTTGATGTGTGCTGTCTATATTTTGTCAAATTATACATTTTGTAACTTGTGCAAAAAACAGAAAAAAAATAAAAAAAACTAATATTCATACTAATGGCGCATCACATGACAGTGCGCCATTAGTATGACAAAGCATACTAATGGCGCATCACTGGACAGTGCGCCATTAGTATGCCTCGGTTACTAATGGCGCATCCCTTCGTCGTGCGCCATTAGTATGCCAAAGCACCTGGGTATACATGGCCCTGGGAGGCATACTAATGGCGCACCGTGGCCTATACTAATGGCGCACCAGTGGTGCGCCATTAGTATACCAGATACTAATGGCGCACCAGTGGTGCGCCATTAGTAAAAATTACTAATGGCGTGCTAGTAATGGCGCACCAGTGATGCGCCATTAATGGCCAAATTCGGTGCGCCATTAGTAGCGGTTTTTCTAGTAGTGCTAAACTAAATGGATTCACTTGAATAATGATGTTCACTTTATGAACGCAGGAAATTGACCTTCAACAAGTAATTTCATGTTGCATATGTTATAAATGACCGGTATTGTATACCAAATTTTTTTCATATAGTGAGCCTTATCTATTAGCTTTTATTGTATGATTAATGCACTCTCGCTCGCTGCCTGTTTTAGAAGATGATGACCTTGTCCATCGTGATGCCAACAACTGTATGTCCAATGGAAGTGATCTCAATGCCCAGCCTAATGAGGACAACCATATGGTGAATGAGAAAGGTGATCACAATCAGCTTGCTACCGAAGTGACTTCTATACTTCTTAAAAACCCATAGGGATTAACCATGAGATGAGATTTTAGAATCTGAATCCAGCAATTCAATCATATATGCTTAATCTAAACTATAATTTGGTTTCTGAGGGAGTCCCGGATTAGGGGGTGTCTGGATAGCCGAACTATCACCTTTGGCCGGACTCCTGGACTATGAAGATACAAGATTGAAGACTTCGTCCCGTGTCCGGATGGGACTTTCCTTGGCATGGAAGGCAAGCTTGGTGATACGGATATGTAGATCTCCTACCATTGTAACCGACTCTGTGTAACCCTAACCATAGGCTAGCTTCTAGGGTTTAGCCTCTCTGATCTCGTGGTAGATCTACTCTTGTACTACCCATATCATCAATATTAATCAAGCAGGAGTACGGTTTTACCTCCATCGAGAGGGCCCGAACCTGGGTAAAAACATCGTGTCCCTTGTCTCATGTTACCATCTGCCTAGACGCACAGTTCGGGACCCCCTACCCGAGATCCGCCGGTTTTGACACCGACATTGGTGCTTTCATTGAGAGTTCCTCTGTGCCGTCGCCATCAGAAAGGAGGTCTCATCCCGTCTCTAAAGACGGCACTGTTGCTAAAGGAGCTTTGGCTATCGGCCAAACTCTCCGGCTAGGCGGTTTCCTTATGACCGCCTGTCCGGCCGCCGCGCCGACGATGACTTCTCGGGTCATCGAAAGCAATCTTCACGTTAACTCGGAACTCGCCGAGCAGTTAGATCCGATGGAGCTCTCTTCCTTAAACGAGATGTTGGATTGCATCGCCGCCCTGGGAGTCGCTACAGACTACGATCAGATCGGGCCTAAACCCGATCTGAGAGAGATCAACTCTCCCCAGGTTACCCACCACGTTGTCGTGGTTGAGTAACAATACGGCAACCCTTCCTCTATTTTAAGGACTAGCTATGTCCGGATTCCCGATCCCTCCATGCCGGATTCCCGTGGAGGGGAGGACGTCACTCAAGCCCTGAACCTAAAGTCAGGCAGCGGGCTAGATTCATTGGGCAACATCCAAGAACCCAAGCTTCCAAGTTCGGAAACTACTTGGCCCCCGAGTCTTAAATTGGACGAGGTTCCGAATTTAATTCCACCCGCCCACCCAAACATAAGCAATCTATCCCAAATCGGGCAAGAGTCCACAGAAACAGTACACCATTACTGGGCCAGATTCCTCCTGGTTATGAACAGGATAAAGGACTACCGCGAGGAGGACGCAATTTCTTTCTTCTGCAATAAATGCACGAACAAGGGAATCCTCATCGCCGTAAGTTGTCATGAAATTACACGCTTCGCTGACTTGGCGTCCATAGTACGAAAGTACTATGCGATGGAAAGCGCCTGGAAAACCGAAATCAATTTTTGGGACAATCCGGCCCTGAATACAACCCCGGTCCGAAATAAAAGGGTGCATCATCGCTAGGCACCTGGATTAAATACCAAAAAGCAAAAACCCTCTATAGGGCATGGAACCGTACTGGAACGATGGCTCAATGGAACCTGCAAAATTCATAGTACAGAGGGCGCCACTCCAACTCATAGCCTTAGAGCATGTTGGATACTACGGCAGGTGGCCAAAAGTGGCGAAGAGCTTCTAACTCCAAAGCACCAGCCCAAGGATACCAATACGGTATTAACAGTCTTCGAGACTTTCGCATCAAATAATATGCGGAAATGAACACTCCACAGCCTTGCCGAAGTCTACCAAGTAGCAACAATAAACCCATGGAGTGACACGGCTATTACCTTTAATGCCAGTGATGAACCTAAATTACGAACAGCCCGAGCACCAGCCGCATTGGTCCTCAGTCCAATAGTGGATGGCTTTCGCCTTACCAAGGTACTCATGGACGGTGGTAGCGGATTGAACCTCATTTACGAGGAAACCCTCAGAAAAATGAAAATAGACTAGAGCCGCATTGAGCGAAGCAGCACAACCTTTAGAGGAATAATCCCCAGTCGGGAAGCATGTTGTAGAGGAAAAATCACACTCGATGTGGTGTTCGGCACGCCAGATAATTACAGGTCCGAGGAGGTCACGTTCCAAGTGGCCCCGTTCAGCAGCGGATATCACGCTCTATTAGCTCAAAATGCCCGGGCCCAACGGAATAATCACTCTTGCTAGTGACCCGGACATAGCACTCCGCGCCGAAAATAAGACAGCCGCACTGGCCCTTGAGGCACTATCCGAAGCCCTAGCGGCCGAGGAACTCACTGCGCTGCGCTCCATGGTGAATAGGGACGATGTGATACTTGATAAGAGATCCAAGTCCACCTTGTTTAAACCAGCAGATGAAATAGTCAAATTCCAAGTCCATCCAACGGACCCTACAAAAACGGCCTCCATCGGGGCACAATTAAACCCTGATGTAGACGCCGCACTACGAGAATTCCTATGCGAAAATTTGGACATTTTTGCCTGGCACCCTTCAGACATGCCAGGAATCCCACACCGGCTGGCCAAGCACAGCCTAAACATCCTAAAAGGATTCAAGCCAGTCAAACAAGCTCTTCGGCGTTTCTCCGAACCCAAGAGACAGGCCATGGGAGAGGAGCTAGCCAAACTATTGGAGGCCGGATTCATCAGAGATATAAAACATCCGGACTGGCTAGCAAACCTGGTGATGGTACCAAAGAAGGACAAATCCTGGTGCCTATGCGTCGATTTCAAGGACCTTAACAAGGCTTGCCCAAAGGATCCCTTCCCCCTCCCCCGCATCGATCAAATTATCGACGCTACCGCTATACACGATTCATTGTGCTTCCTCGACGCATACTCCGGCTACCACCAAATTAAGATGGCAGAGCCCGACCAAGCCGCAACGGCATTCATCACCCCATACGGCCGATTCTGCTTCAACACAATGCCCTTCGGGCTCAAAAACGCCGGCGCAACATATCAGCGCATGATTCAGACATGTCTGGCAAACCAGATCGGCAAAACAGTGG
The DNA here is from genome assembly GCF_002162155.2 of Triticum dicoccoides. NCBI lineage: Eukaryota > Viridiplantae > Streptophyta > Magnoliopsida > Poales > Poaceae > Triticum > Triticum dicoccoides. Next base: position 17,387 of record NW_021279660.1, read on the forward strand.
AGGCATACGTAGACGATGTGGTCGTTAAAACCAAGCATGTCGAAACTCTAGTAGACGACTTGAGGCTCACATTCGATAATCTATGGCATCCCGAAAGTTGCGACACTACTTTCAAGAGTGTTCAATAACAGTAGCCTCCGAAGTACCTCTTAACGACATTATGAACAACCGCAACGCGACGAGCCGGATTGCCAAATGGGCCATTGAGCTCATCCTGTTCGACATAACCTATAAGCCACGACGAGCTATTAAGTCGCAAGTTTTGGCTGACTTCGTTGCCGAATGGACTGAAGCTGAACTCCCTAAAGAGTACGGCGCATATTCCAACTAGATCATGCACTTCTACGACTCCAAAATGTTGGCTGGTCTGGGGGCTGGCGTCGTTCTGACATCCCAACCGGATATACAGTTCAATACGTACTCCAGATAATGTATACGGACTCCAACAATGCAGCCGAATACGAGGCCCTTCTACATGGTCTCCGGATGGCAGTCTCCATGGGCATTCAATGCCTAGAGGTGCGCGGGGATTCGAACCTCGCGATATCCCAAATAAATGGAGACTTTGATGCCAAGGATCCAAAAATGGCAGCCTATCGCAACGCCGTCCTAAAATGTCAGCTTGGTTCGAGGGGCTCGAATTTCACCATATAGCCCGAGATAACAACCAGGCAGCAGACGTATTGGCATGCATTGGCGCAAAGCGCGATGCCGTCCCTCCCAACATCTTCCTAGAGAGGTTGTTTAAGCCATCTGTACTATGGGAGGGGGAGTCCGGAAATAACAACCCAGACCCAACCGCACTGCCCGACACCGAACATTCTAACACAATTGGTGGTTCTGCCAACGAAGTAACACCCTCAGCCCACGTAATAATGGTAGTCATCGCCCCGTGTACAGAACCATTCCTAGCCTACCTAACCAGGTAGGAACTTCCCGAGGACCAAAATGAGGCCCGCTGCATAGTGCGGCGATCTAAAGCCTACAAGGTCCACGAGGGAGAGCTTTATAAGAAAAGCACAACCGGAGTCCTTCAAAGGTGTATCTCTGAAGAGGAAGGGCGGAATCTTCTGGCCGAAATTCATGCCGGACTCGGCGGGCACCACGCCGCAGCCCGGGCCATTGTAGGCAACGCCTTCCGTACAGGATTTTATTGGCCGACGGCCCGGGCAGACGCTCAGGACTTAGTCCAACGATGCGTCGGTTGCCAGCTCTTTGCTTATCAAAGCCACATGCCACCCACCGCCCTGAAAACTATACCCATCACCTGGCCCTTCGTGGTCTGGGGGCTTGACATGGTTGGGCCCCTTAAAGGAGGAATCCACAAGCAAAAATACCTACTGGTCATGCTGGATAAATTCACCAAATGGATAGAGGCCAAACCTATTAAGACGGCCGAATCCGGACAAGTGATAGACTTCATATCAGGGGTCGTACACCGTTACGGCGTCCCCCACAGCATCATCACTGATAACGGCACGAACTTCACGGCCGACGAGGTCAAACTCTGGTGCAAAAACATGGGCATCAAGCTCGACTATGCTTCAGTCTATCACCCTCAAACTAACGGTCAAGTCGAGCGAGCAAATGGTCTAATCATGAGCGGCATCAAACCCAGACTAGTGCGGTCCCTCAAGGAATCTAACACGCACTGGGTAGAGGAGCTCGACTCCGTACTCTGGGGGCTGCGGACCACGCCGAATCGCACTACCAGATTCACACCATTCTTTATGGTATACGGCGCAGAGGCAGTTTTGCCCTGCGATATAATTCATGACTCACCTCGCGTGCGCATGTACGAAGAAAGAGAAGCCGAGCTCGATCGGCAGGACAGTTTGGACGCCTTGGAGGAGGAGCGTGACGTGGCAAAAGCCCGTTTCGCATTCTATCAATAGCAGGCTCGAAGATATCAAAGAAGAGAAGTACGGGCCAAAACTTACAATGTTGGCGACTTAGTTCTACGCTTGCCGGACAAGAAAAAGGACAAACTCAAGCTCAAATGGGAAGGTCCCTTCATCATCGATCAAGTCCTGACCGGCGGAGTGTACCGTCTGCGAAATGCATCGGATAACCGACTCAAGCCGAACCCATGGAACGCAGCCCGTCTCCGAAGATTCTACGCCTAGCGCCGGATTCTGAGTTCGTCTCCTTCCTCCATCTATATTTTATACAGTAGTTGTCTTATATTTCTCCCCTTCTCCCTCCTTTTCTCTTACAGCCTTTGAAGGCTCGTTCGCGCTTTGTTCGCACACACTTGACGCGCTATCCGCGCTCATTATACATGGGGGCTTCTTTAACAGAAGCTTATTTATACGGGCTTCATGCCCAACACATGTGTCACACTTCCACATGTACCTTTTATTCACCATTATATGCATCGATATGACTTAAGTTTTGGCCAAGCTGGGTTGCCTCGCTCCTGTGCTTACCCCTACATTCCCGATTGTTCGGCTAGGTGGTAAAGGGAGCACCTCTGCGATTGTTACTGCCGGGTCAGCCGGATGTGTACCTCAGACTGGGGGAAGCCGAAAGCTAGCGTTCTTAAGGGAATATTCGGTTGGTGAACTAAAAGACGATTTCTCACCTATTTATTTATCTGCCCCCAGATGTTTTTCTGCTTTTTTTGCAGTCCAGACATGCACTTTAGGGCATGCCTCCCAGGGAAAGGAACCCCTAACGGAACTATTCTCCCTGGAAGATGTTTCTTACTAACCATGTAATATAACATAACTAGTTGGGCACTTGTCTGATAAAGCACTAATGACCCCTACGCCTGGTCTCCACGCATGCCCCGGTTCTTATATAACCGCGGGGGTATTCGGACACACTCCGGACTATTGGGTCCCGAGGTTGAAGCGAAAAGGTCCGCTATGACAAACGATCTACAATCCGGCTACAAGGCATTTTACATGTCATCTTAAATTACATAGTCAATTTGACTGATTGTATTCCTCTTCAATGCCATCTAATAGGCTGTCTACTTTACAGTCCTGCTGGGAATACTTTGCGGCCAACTCTACTTGGCCGTACACTAAGCTCACAGGGATCTCCTTCCCATCGGGCCCCACAGGTCCGACCTCGGCCATGTGGTTTGGGTCAGCCTTCGTGTATCGCGTCTTCACCATGGCCCAGGCCTCCCTGGCGCCTTGACGGCAGGCCGATATCTTCCATAATCGGAAGTGCCACCGCGCTCCCTGAAGCCTCTCTGCAAGCCCTCCAAGGCCTTCGGGCAGGAAGACAGATGGCCACAAGGCTTGGGCGACGCCTTTCATCACCTGCCGAACTCGTTCCTGCAGTTGTAAGAGCTCGGGAAGAAGGTCACCCGTAGAACCAGGCATTTCCTCTGCAGGACGACCTGTGAGCATACCTACAGACATAACTCTATTAGTCGACTTCCTCGCCGAACTCTTTTTTCAAAGTTTGTTCAAGCACTTACTAAACATGGCGCGTCAAAGCCGCCGATTCTCCTTAACGGAGTCAGACAGCTGGGCACGAACATCCTTTAGTTCCTCACCCAGCTGGGTGTTGGCATCTTGGAGATTATTTTTCTCCTGCCTCGCCCTCGTAAGCACGTTCTCGCCGGCCTTTAACCGGCGCAAGAGCTGTTGCTTGTCCGAATCTACCCCGGCGCCATCTGCAATGCTATTATCAGATTTATACACACGCCGCACCTCACAACATACTTATCCTTCGAAACGTATATTACCAGAGGGGGTCTCGTTGGCTTCCCCTGTCGCGGCTAGTGCGGCCTCAAGTTGGGCTTTGCACTCTTAAAGCTCCTGGGACAGTTGGGTATTCTTTTCTGTAAGATCCTGCATAACAAATGATCCTTAAATCAGTTATTCTAACTATTTCAAGTCTCGGGGGCTACTGGCATATGTAACTGTCAAATTTTCTCACACGTATGTCTTTTACATACTGCTCCGTGGCTCTGGCTAGACCATCTTGAGCGGCAAGGAGGTGCGCATCTCCCGAAGTGAAGGCATTCAATGCCTGTTGGGAGAAACATGTGTCACGAAGAACTGTCTGGCGGCGCCTGTGATTCATGGCACTCTCCACCTCGGAGTGGGTGGCGGACAATCTGTCGGCATCCTCTGTCGGAGGAGCATCCGACGCACGCCTCGTGTTCGCCTCCGCTTCTGGGCCTGGCTTTGGAGCCTGGCTGGCGGAGGCTCGATCGGCAACCTCTCCAGGTATAGTCCGGCGAGCGCTCTTTTTCCTGAAGAGAGCACGAGCGTTAGTATGCCTTCCGAGAATCAAACCTGGGAATATGGTGACACGCCATACCGTTGCGCCGGTGTTTCAATCCGGACCACACTTCTTTTTAGCCTGTTGGGACGTGCTGCCCCCTGTTGGCTAGCCGCCGCGGGCTCGGCCTTCCGCCTCAAGGGCACCCCCTGCGAAACACCATTGGTATACGGTTCTAACGCCCCAGATCTGATGCGCCAGGTGTCCGCCAGTTATTCGTCGTCGGTGCCATGTCATTTGCTTGCGTGTTGTATTTTGCCATGCCATCATCTGCATTTCATATTTTGTCATCATGTGCATCTCATTTTGCATACGTGTTCGTTTCTTGCATCCGAGCATTTTCCTCGTTATCCGTTTTACAATCCGGCACTCCTATGCCCTCCGGCGCCCCCTTTTGCCTCTTTTCATGTGCGGGTGTTAAATGTTCTCGGAATGGACCGAGTCTTTCCAAGCGGCCTTGGTATAGCACCGGTAGACCGCCTGTCAAGTTTCGTGCCATTTGGAGTCCGTTTGATACTCCAACGGTTAACCGGGGAACCGTAAAGGCCTCTTTTGTTTGCAGCCAAACACCCCTCCAAAGTGGCCCAAAACCCAGCAAACTCCCCTCCATTCTCTCGGTCGTTCGATCACGATCGTGTGGGCGAAAACCGCTCCTCATTTGGACTCTCCTAGCTCCCAGAATCTATAAATTAGCCCCTCCCCCGAAATTCGCGGATGTATCCCCCCTAACCCTAGCAGTCTTCCTCCTCGCGCCGCTGGACATGTCCGCCGGACATGTCACCTGGCCCAATCAGGGCGTGCAACATCGCTCCGCCGCCGCTCTCCTCCAACCCGCCGCCGCCACGCCATCGGCCTCCTGCCCTCTCTCTCCCCCGCGCCCGCCGCGGCCCGCTGGGCCCGCGCTCGGCCCTCCCCGGCCCGAGACGCCGCCGCCGCCGCCCCGCGGGCGCCCGACCCCGCGCCGCCGGGTACCTTCGCCGACCGCGCCGTGACGCGCCTCGCCTCCGCGCGCCGCCGCCGCCCGTCGCCGGTGGCCTCGCTCCGCCGCGTCTTCGCCCCACTCCTCGCCTCGGCGCCGCCCGCCGACCGCCGCCCCGCGCGCTTCCCCGAGCACCGGCCATTGCTCCTCCTCGCCAGAGCCGCCATGGCCGCGCTCCTCCGGCCTCGCGCTCCACCGCCACGCGTTGCCCGCGCCAGCTCCGACCGGGTCCGGCCAGATCCGGTCCGGCCCGGCCTCGCCGGCATCTTCCCCGACTTCCCCGGCCCCGTCCCCGACAACTCCGACCGCCGCCTTCTTCCCCGTCTCCGGCGAAACCCCCAGATCCAGATCTGAATACGAGATTGACCCCGAAATTTTGCCTAAGTCTCGAAATTATTTACATTATCATGCCATGTTCATCGCATCATATCTCCATGTATACTGCTCCGTTTCGTGCGTGTAATATGTCAAATTGTTCGTCTCAACGAGTAATTCATTTCATTCCATTGCATCATGTTCATTTGAGTCAATCTTGATTCCTGAATCATCGTTGCAAGAGTGCTATATGATGTTAATCTGCTGAAACTGTTATAACTTGATGATTTGTTATT
>NW_021279661.1:0-2182 GCF_002162155.2 Triticum dicoccoides
TCATCATGTTACTGTTGCTAAACTTCACTTGATCCAAATCACAATTCAAATTCAAATCCAATCTAAAATCAAAATTCAAATTTGCCAAACATGAAAACTAAAATGTTCAAGGTGTGGAAAATAATCCCTAGGTATTTGTCATGTTGGAACCAACCTCTTTTGGATTCCAAAAGTGCTCCTGGAAATTATTTACTGGTCCAGCAACATTTAAACTTAGCATTTTCAATTTATAAAAATGGTTAGGAAACTCCTTTTGGCCTCAAACTTTTCATGTCTCCTAGAAATAAGGTGCTTGATTTATGTGCCAAGTTTCAACTCAAACAAAATTCATTGCTATTTTTTTAAATGGAAACTCTAGCTGATTCAACTGGAAAAAGAAGAAGAAAAAGGAACAATAAACTGAAAAGGAAAGGGGCTATTCTACGGGGCACATTGGCCCATCTGACAAATGCGAGGCCCATCCCACCTATCTCCCCACTCATCTCCCTCCTTTGTACAAGAGGCAGGGGTGTGGCGGCCATCCACGGTGCCATGGCCGTGGTGGCAGCCATCCGCCACCCCCCGACGCCCTATAAGACCCTGAGCACCCTCTCCCTCCGCGGAACCCTAGCGCCCACCCTCTCCTCCTCCCTCTTCGCGCCGCATCTCTCCCTCCCACGCAAGGCCGAGTTGTGGTCGCCATGGTCGTCGTCGTCACCGCGGCCACCGTCCACCTCAGCACCTGAGAAGACATCCAGGAGCTCTGCCGTCGTCGCCTCCTTCCTCTACGCCCTTCGGTTCGTCGCCAGGCCACCGCCAAGCTCGCCATCGCGGGTCTTCTCTGCCACGGCCGTCATCACCTTGCCGCTTGATCCGCTTGTCTCCGACCAGCCCCGGTCTCCCCGACCTTGCCATCGAGCTCGCGGTGAGCATCTCGTCCAGTTCCCCCTCCTCCCGGCCTTGATCCGTCGTCGTATAGCCCACCACCGCGCTATGAACGCCATGGCCGAATCTCGCGCTTGCCAACGCGCCGTGCCTCGCCTCGGGCCGCGATTGGTCGCACCTGCGCGCCCTGTGTGCTGCTCCCCGGCCACGCTCGCCGCTGCTCCCCGTGCTTCCCTGCCCGCGAGCCCGCAGTCGTCAGCTGCTCACGCTGCCCTGCTCCTTGCGTTGTTGCTGCTTCTATCCTGTTTCTCTGTTGCCGTCGTCGCCGTTGCTCAGCTACTGCTCGTGCTAGCTGCCGCTGTTGTTGTTGTGTGCTGCTGCCACTACTAGAACTGCTGCTACTACAACCGGCTACTAGTACCGCTAGCCATGGCCATGGCCATGGCCAGGTCGAGATGTGCTCTGCGTGTGTGTGTGTTCTACGTGTGAGTGTTCTGTGTGTGTACGTGAGTTCGTGTTGTGTGTGTGGCCGACCGTGCGAGTTAGTTGATTTTTTGTCCAAAAAGACCACTTGCCAAGATTAATTGACAAAAAAGACTACCTGCGAATCAAATTGACAAAAAAGACCCCCCAAGCCGTGGCGGCAGGCGCGGCAGCCGACGTGTGGCACCTGCCGCCACGCCTAGAGGTGGCAGCACCGGTCACCACATTGGCAGGCGGCCACCAGCGAGTAACAGGAATCGGCAGGCGCGGGCGTCCCGTGACGGAATGTTGCCGGCATTATGGGCCATGCCGCCAACGATTGAGGCGGCCTCTGCCGCTGCTGTTTTGCAACACGAAGATAGCTTTGCTGCATTGATTCCCACATGTCCTTATTTTATGCACTGCTTGCAATGTCTTTCGTCTTTAGATGGCACTAATTACTGATTGGTACGAAAACTACGATGATTGAAGCACTATTTAATTCCGGTCTAAAATTTGATCTGTCTATATACTCATTGCAGTGTTTTGGATCACGTATATTTCCCGCCTAAAATTCAGATGTACTTGTATTTTTAGTTTGTAACGACGTAGGCAGCGGTAGGGCCGTTCCTTTCCCCTCCTCATGGATCCCCCAGCCGGTGCGGGATGGTTGGCCGCCAGGCGTTGGGCTACAGTGGGGCTCAGCGGCACGAGGCACGCGCGGGGGTGGTGGCACCGTCCGATGGTGGCACGGCCTCTCCTTGCGGCTTGGTGGCGGAGCAGCTTCCGTAGTCGGGCCCTTCTTGGAGGCACCGTTTTGGAGTCCCTGCTCCAACATTGGCCGTCTCGCCCTTCT
>NW_021279662.1:0-1144 GCF_002162155.2 Triticum dicoccoides
AAGTATTACCATCACTTTTTGTCAAGAATGTGGTGAGAATTTCACCACCTCTTAATAATTCTTGATATCTTAATACTTCTTGCCATCTTCGTTCATTCCTTGGTCCCCGTATTGTTTTCAACCAGAATACCGACAATGGAGCTATGACGTGTGAATTCAAAACTTCTAGCAACCCTATTGCTTTGAAGTGAATGGGCGATAGTTCATTCTAAGTCCTTCGCTAACTGAATCACCATTCTGACATTGGTCGTGCAACCCAACCCATATTTCGGGCGCACCTTTCAACCAATGTTTAGTTGTGTATGTTTTCCTCGAGCATACTTCCTTATATCATTTGAGCTGACAAATGTTATCTCCTTGTTCACTTAATGGTGGAAATCCATCTTTTGGGAATCTCGGTGAATTGCCGTTGAGTTCACCAGACACCTCCTTGTCCTCTCCTTGGGTTAATGATGGACTCTTGTTAATGGAAATCACTTCATAGTTCATTTCCCCGAGAATCTTACAATGTCATCTCGTCAATTTGCGTTGCACCTTTTCTTCTCAGGTATCCTAAGTCTGAGGTATCCTGACACCAATCGGATCTGAATCTCGGTCAGATATGATGGTTGGGACAACTTTCCAGGAGTTATGTTGTTTGTCCTTTGATAACCCGGTAACATGATGTCATGCCTAGCACCCCCCTGGCTGGAGGACCTATCATTATGATTTCTTTTGCAAGGATAACCATTCCTCCTGGAGGAAGTGGTAGGACTTATTTTATAAGTTACTCCTGATGGATCATTGGTGTATCCGAAGTCGGGCCCTTGATTGAAACACCATATCATTGCTACCTGAAGCATGTCTGTGGTACTCCGTTCATCACCAAGAACATTTGAAGCACAATGCTAAATTTCTCTTTATCAATTATCCAAACACCGTTGTATGGGTAATGTCATGAAATTTTTCTTCCCTTACCTAAAATGGTTTTCTACCTACTATCCTGTCATGGATATCATCTGCTTGTCCTTGGGAAGGATATACCCCTGGAAAATGTGTTTAAACACATTTTTCCTTTCCATTGATCTGGTTAAATCCGATAATCATATCTTCCTTTCCATTGTTTGGTTTAACCTTTCTTGTGATCTATGAGATCTAAGCAGTA
>NW_021279663.1:0-1369 GCF_002162155.2 Triticum dicoccoides
TTACCGGAGTCCTGCTAGCCCAGTGCTACAGCCCGGACCCACTTGCTGATGACCGACACGTTCGAAGCTGGGTCATGGATGCCTGTCCCTGTAAGTCTGTGCCACTTTGGGTTTACGACTAGTCATGTCAGCCCGGGCTCTTTATCATATGGATGCTAGCGACACTATCATATACGTGAGCCAAAAGGCGCAAACGGTCCCGGGAAAAGGTAAGACGACACCCGTGGGAATACCGTGCGTGAGGCCGCAAAGTGATATGAGGTGTTACCAGCTAGATCGATGTGACATCGAGTCGGGGTCCTGACAGCGTTGGCATCAGAGCTGGACTGCCTGTAGGTTCTCCAAGCCAAACTGGTCGATGTTGAGTCTAGAAATTCTTTAGTTATATGTAGGGGAATTGTTTGTGGGATGGAACGTAAGGCTCTTTTTACTCCTTATACCTTATGACTTCTGATCTGAGTCAGTCCATTCTTCCACCGGGGGTTAAGGAATTAGGATCTGTTCTCTCTATCAGGATCACGAGTTACTAATCAGTAGTACCTTATAAGTTTGATGGTTACCAGCCTAGTTCAGTTCTACTACCACATTATGTTGCCAGAATGGTTTTAGAACTTTGATATGGTGATGTTGAGTGTGTACGAAATCCTTTGTCAAATGTCTCAAAATCCTTCTTGAGCATTTACAGCTGTCATGCTGCCGAAATTTTGCTAGAAATTCTAATGCCCTTGCATTATGATTGTGCTTTCAGATGGCCACTCGCGACCTCAATCAAGTGGTTCGCCTGACTCGATGCCTAGATGTACCCGGCCATACTGCTAAGTTGGTCAGGGTAATGACTGAGGCTGGATATCGCTGGTATCCCGAGTACACGGTTGAAGAGCAATTCCGAGATTTTAATCAGAGCCAGTATCTCTGCACTGTCAGGATATTTCCATCTTATCCTGGATCCACCGAGCCTCTTCACTGCTCTTATGGACTCGGGGTTACCATTGAGATGGCTGTGCAGGACGCCGCCTACTCTATGATGACCATTATGCGAGTCAGATCTGGTCTATTTCGGGACTCTGATTTCCGGTATATGCCAGGATCACTTCCGGGAGCACAAGGGTATCTCCAGGCTATCTATGCTGACCCCACTCAGGAGGATTCACGGACTCGCACCACTGCTGAGATGCTCGAGGATAAGGACCGAGAAAATCGGGCCTTAAGGCTAGAGCTCTTCAACACCCGTGCTGACCACTGGGCCACTTTGACTCGGTTCGCACCGGCGGTGCAAGCTGGATATTCAGATATGCGCGATCTCTATCCTGTGAGATCTGCTCTGCCAGACGTGATGGTTTGGCGTGATGTAGGAGGCATCACCCCACCT
>NW_021279664.1:0-532 GCF_002162155.2 Triticum dicoccoides
CAAGCGGCGACGGAAGGAGAAGGAGGGCGAGGGTGTGCAGTCTCGGACGGGGTCGGCGCGGTCGCCACGGGCGTTGGGCGCGAGCGAGGCGCCGGTGTGGGCGGCAAAGCACGGCGGCGGGCGTGCGGCACGTCGCGCGCATGGCGAGACGATGAGGGGGAAGGGGTCCATGGGTGCGGGCCGACAGCAGGGAGGCGGAGGGAGCCGGGGCAGCGGCTGGATGGCGCGTGGGCGCGGTCATGGATGCACACACGACGGAGGGGCGAGCGGCAGGGCGAGGGAGAGCGGAGAAGGGGGGAAGCTCACGGGGGCCGTAGGGTTCGAGGGAGCGGGGCTCGGGGAGGAGTCGTGGACGAGGTCGACGACAGAGAGGAAGCGGTGCGGGCTTCGGGCGGCGGTGGTGGCGCACGGTGACGTCGAGTGGGCGCGGCTTCGGGCGACGTAGAGGTTCGGCGTTGTCGGGGAGAGGTGAGGCGATGGCGACGAGGTGGCGGGGAAGTTCGGCAATGGGGGGCTCCGCGTGGCGACGTCG
>NW_021279665.1:0-1428 GCF_002162155.2 Triticum dicoccoides
CTTTCAGCATTGCGAAGAGCTCGGGAATAGTCTTGTTCATCCCTTGCATATTATAGTTCATTACGAAGCTCTTGTAGCTTGGTGGCAGTGATTGGAGAATTCTGTCGATGACGCAATCATCCGGAAGATTAACTCCCAATTGAATCAAGTGATTATTATACCCAGACATTTTGAGTATATGCTCACTGACAGAACTGTTCTCCTCCATCTTGCAGCTATAGAACTTATTGGAGACTTCATATCTCTCAATCCGGGCATTTGCTTGAAATATTAACTTCAACTCCTGGAACATCTCATATGCTCCATGACGTTCAAAACGTCGTTGAAGTCCCGATTCTAAGCCGTAAAGCATGGCACACTGAACTATCGAGTAGTCATCAGCTTTGCTCTGCCAGACGTTCATAACATCTGGCGTTGCTCCAGCAGCAGGCCTGGCACCCAGCGGTGCTTCCATGACGTAATTCTTCTGTGCAGCAATGAGGATAATCCTCAAGTTACGGACCCAGTCCGTGTAATTGCTACCATCATCTTTCAACTTTGCTTTCTCAAGGAACGCATTAAAATTCAACGGAACAACAGCACGAGCCATCTATCTATAATCAACATAAACAAGCAAGATACTATCAGGTACTAAGTTCATGATAAATTTAAGTTCAATTAATCATATTACTTAAGAACTCCCACTTAGATAGACATCCCTCTAATCCTCTAAGTGATTACGTGATCCAAATCAACTAAACCATAACCGATCATCACGTGAGATGGAGTAGTTTTCAATGGTGAACATCGTTATGTTGATCATATCTACTATATGATTCACGCTCGACCTTTCGGTCTCCGTGTTCCGAGGCCATATCTGCATATGCTAGGCTCGTCAAGTTTAACCTGAGTATTCTGCGTGTGCAAAAACTGGCTTGCACCCGTTGTAGATGGACGTAGAGCTTATCACACCCGATCATCACGTGGTGTCTGGGCACGGCGAACTTTGGCAACGGTGCATACTCAGGGAGAACACTTCTTGATAATTTAATGAGAGATCATCTTATAATGCTACCGTCAATCAAAGCAAGATAAGATGCATAAAAAGATAAACATCACATGCAATCAATATAAGTGATATGATATGGCCATCATCATCTCGTGCTTGTGATCTCCATCTCCGAAGCACCGTCATGATCACCATCGTCACCGGCGCGACACCTTGATCTCCATCGTAGCATCGTTGTCGTCTCGCCAATCTTATGCTTTCACGACTATCACTACCGTTTAGTAATAAAGTTAAGCATTACATCGCGATTGCATTGCATACAATAAAGCGACAACCATATGGCTCCTGCCAGTTGCCGATAACTTGGTTACAAAACATGATCATCTCATACAATAAAATTCAGCATCATGCCTTGACCATATCACATCACAACATGCCCT
>NW_021279666.1:0-1487 GCF_002162155.2 Triticum dicoccoides
ATTATATGGTAATAAATTTAAATTACCCCAATCTCTACTCCTAATGGACGAATTGGTTGAATAGTCCCCCCCACTTTCAACCGGTTTATTTTCAACCGATTTATTTTCAACCGGTTTTTCTTCGTCCCACCTCCCACCAGCCCCTCCCACCGGTTTTTCTCTTTTCTCGTCTGACCGGCAATACCCAACGTATTTATGGTAATCAATCATAATTAATCCACGTATAGTAATAAATCAATCCAGGTATGGTAAGGTCATAACTCAGGAAATTTTGAATATGGCAATTATATGGTAATAAATTTAAATTACCCCAAAGGCTATCAATCCAGATATGGTAAGGCCATAACTCGGGAAATATCGAATATGGTAATAAATTTAAATTACCACCAGATATGGTAAGGCTATCCACGTATAGTAATAAATCATATAGTAATAAATCATAATTAATCCACGTATAGTAATAAATCAATCCAGGTATGGTAAGGTCATAACTCAGGAAATTTTGAATATGGTAATAAATTTAAATTACCCCAAAGGCTATCAATCCAGGTATGGTAAGGCCATAAATCGGGAAATATCGAATATGGTAATAAATTTAAATTACCCCAAAGGCTATCAATCCAGGTATGGTAAGGCCATAACTCGGAAAATATCGAATATGGTAATAAATTTAAATTACCACTAGGTATGGTAAGGCTATCCACGTATAGTAATAAATCATATAGTAATAAATCATAATTAATCCACGTATAGTAATAAATCAATTCAGGTATGGTAAGGTCATAACTCAGAAAATTTTGAATATGGTAATTATATGGTAATAAATTTAAATTACCCCAAAGGCTATCAATCCAGGTATGGTAAGGCCATAACTCGGGAAATATCGAATATGGTAATAAATTTAAATTACCACCAGGTATGGTAAGGCTATCGATCCAGGTATGGCACGCCCTCACCTGATCACCTATCACAATCTCCTGCCCCACGCACGCACCAAAGAACCCACCCGGCACCAAACGCAGCTCCTCTCGACCCCCTCGAGTAAACGCCGCCACCGTCGAACGATCTTCCTGACACAGACGCCGTCGCCGCCTCCTTCCCACCTACGGCGTCCCCCACGTCCATGGTGACGGCGCTCGCGTCCTACACTGACCCTCCGCCTCATATAGGTTGGTCGTTGATGGAGTGGGATGTGCCGCTGCGGTTTGGGGAGGCGCAATCACGATCTGGTTGGGATCTCAGTGTGGACTCGTTCTCTACGATGAAGGATGGCGCTGCCTCCCTGGCAAATGGGATCGGAGGAAGGGGCTCTACGTCGTGAATGTCGGCGAGGCAGCGGCCGAAGGCGAGCCCGACGGTGAGCACGGGTGTTCGTCCCATGAAATAGGCGGCCACGGAGGGCGGATCTGAGGCCACCCCAATCGCCGGTGGCCCTTCCTCCCATCGCTCATCGCCTCCATTCTCTCTCTCCTCTAAATCTTTGTCGC
>NW_021279667.1:0-1341 GCF_002162155.2 Triticum dicoccoides
TGCTTTGATGATGATCAAAAATTTTGGGTTTGTACAAAGTTTATGAGAAACTTATATTTCCAAAGAAGTGAGTGGGAGCACTATAGAATTTCTGATGAGTATATGTTGTTGACATATTGTTGATCAGAAATGACGTAGAATTTCTGGAAAGCATATAGGGTTATTTTGAAAGTGTTTTTCAATGGAAAGCCTGGATTAAGCTACTTGAACATTGAGCATCAAGATCTATAAGGATAGATCAAAATGCTTAATAATACTTTCAAATGAGCACATACCTTGACATGATCTTGAAGGTGTTCAAGATGGACCAGTCAAAGAAGGAGTTCTTGCCTGAGTAGTAAGGTACGAAGTTAAGACTTAAAGCTCGACCACGGCAGAATAGAGAGAAAGGACAAAGGTCGTCCCCTATGCTTAAGACGTAGGCTCTTCAGTATGCTATGCTGTGTACCGCACCTGAAGTGTGCCTTGCCATGAGTCAGTCAAGGGGTACAAGAGTGATCCAAGAATGGCTCACAGGACAGCGGTTAAAGTTATCCTTAGTAACTAGTGGACTAAGGAATTTTCTCGATTATGGAGGTGGTAAAAGAGTTCGTCGTAAAGGTTACGACGATGCAAGCTTGACACCTATCCGGATAGCTCTGAGTAGAGAGACCGGATACATATAATGGAGCAATAATTTAGAATAGCTCCAAGTAGAACAGTTGTTTGGAATAGCTCCAAATAGAGCGTGGTAGCTGCATCTAGGAGATGACATAGAGATTTGTAAAGCACACACGGATTTGAAAGGTTCAGACCCGTTGACTAAAACCTCTCTCACAAGCAACATGATCAAACATAAAACTCATTGAGTGTTAATCACATAGTGATGTGAACTAGACTACTGACTCTAGTAAACTCTTGGGTATTAGTCACATGGCGATGTGACATGTGAGTGTTAATCACATGGCGATGTGAACTAGATTATTGACTCTAGTGCAAGTGGGAGACTATTGGAAATATGCCCTAGAGGCAATAATAAAAGTATTATTATTATATTTCCTTGTTCATGATAATTGTCTTTTATTCATGCTATAACTGTATTATCCGGAAATCGTAATACACGTGTGAATACATAGACCACAATATGTCCCTAGTGAGCCTCTAGTTGACTAGCTCGTTGTGATCAACAGATAGTCATGGTTTCCTGGCTATGGGCATTGGATGTCGTTGATAACGGGATCACATCATTAGGAGAATGATGTGATGGACAAGACCCAATCCTAAGACTAGCACAAAAGATCGTGTAGTTCATTTGCTAGAGCTTTGCCAATGTCAAGTATCTCTTCCTTCGACCATGAGAGC
>NW_021279668.1:0-4696 GCF_002162155.2 Triticum dicoccoides
TATCAAGAAAAAAAAATCTTTAGTCTATCTTTTAGGAAGGTGACCTTACATATATAGTGTTTCTAAATTCTTATTAATTACCTAACATTTACGTGATTGAATTGAATCGGCACCTACCAAAGCAAGCATGAAAAAAATGAATCGGAAGATCGGGTGGATCGATCCATTTTTTAGTGGCAGTGAGAAAAAATCAGCATGGATGGGGTGGTGGGATGTGAAGGCAAAAATAAACCATGTGTACCGGTTCACCAACTCCCATTTTAGGAGTAGAGATTTATTAATAGAGATAATGATAGATAATAAATGTGATAGGATGTGGTATCAGCTATTTCTTATTGAGGAATATCTTATTTTGATTTGGAAGGTTATTGAGAAAAATCTTCTCTTTGTCTTTTAGGAAGGTTATCTTACATATATGTTGCGATTTCTAAATTCTTAATTAGCTAATATTTACATGGTTGAATTAAATTTGCACGTGCCAAAGAAAGCATGAACAAACGAGAGGAGGATTGGGAAAATTGATTTGGTACTAAGAGGGAGCGAGAAAAACCAACATGGAGGGGGTGGTGGGCGGTGAGGCAAAAATAAAAACCGTGGATACTGTCCTACCAACTCCCCTTGTAAGAGTAGAGATATTGAGAGCACTTTGGGTTATGGACTATGAAATCAAGATTCATGTGGTCTGATTTAACACTTCGGTCCGATGGACCAGACCTGGCTGTTGGCACCTGTGTATTAACTGGATGGCCCAGATAAACATTAGGGTCTACTAGGGAGACAACCTTTCGACGCCCAATCCTATTCGGCGCCTTAAGCGCTGAATATAGGCATTTTGGTACAGGGCGCACACTCTCCCTGTACGCTAGGTTTCTATAGCGGGCCGGCCCATATGCTCTTTCTCTGTTTCTATAAAAAGAAAAAAGTGCGTACTACATAGGATTCGAACCCACGACGCAGGTCTTAGGACTTCAACCCCATAACCACCCGACCAACTGACCTCAAGTATTACATAGTGGTTTGTTTCGCCTTTTTTTCTTTTTTATTTCTTTTTTCTCTATCCCTTTTACATTTTTTTCAAAGTCATGAACTTTTTTTTGTGAAAGAAATTCGTGAAACTTTTTCTTGATAGTAGATTAACTTTTGGCAAAATCGATGAACTTCTTTAAAAAAAATTGTGAACTGTTTTCTAGAAAGTAGATGCACTTTTTCAAATACGATGGAATTTTTTCAAAACTAATGACTTTTTTCAAAACTAATGACTTTTTTCAAAACTAATGACTTTTTTCAAATTTGATGAACTTTTTTCAAGTTCAATGAACTTTTTCGAATTCGATGAACTTTTTTCAAAATCGATGAACTTTTTTGCAAACTAGATGAAATTTTTTCAAAGTCGATGAACATTTTTCAAAGCTGATGAACTTGTTTTCAAATTCGATTAACTTTTTTCAAAGTCAATGCAATTTTTTCAAATTCAATGCACTTTTTCAAATTCGATGATATTTTTTTGAATTTTTGTGAATTCTATGAAAATTCTTGTACATTTTTTAATTCACTAGTTTTCGATTTTTTTTCCTTTTTTATTTCATAAACAACAAGGCTTTTTTGACAAGTGCTCGCAAGAAAAAAAAGGCTACCAAGGAGCGAGCGAGCGAGCAGCAGCGATCGAGCGAGCATCATTCAAGCGAATGGGCCACGACCCACTAGGGGGCGCGCGTGAGCGCCAGGAAAGTGATCGGGCGCTGAAGGCGCGAACGAGGAGGTTTCCCTTTCGACCATAGGGTCGAACCACTCACTATTAGTCATGTCATCGTAGCCGCCGCCAGCCAAGCACCTGCAATTTTTGCCGCGCCAGCGCACATGCTTCAGCTTGCGTTGTCGCACCGGCGACGTGTCCGTCTCGGCATCATCCATGGCACCATGTCGCACCGCTCTCCAGGCAACTCATGCCGCCGCTCCGGGAGAACGTCTCCGTTGTCCGTAGCACCACAACCACTACCACGCTGGCCATTTTTGACTGCTAGAGTGAGCGCTCAGCAAGCCGGTGCTTGCCCTGCAGCTCATGCTGCGAGATGGCTGCACGTACGTCTTGTCATTGTCTGCAACACCATAGCTACTGCCACGCCGCTACATGTGGCTACTTGAGGCATGAGGGCATCTACAACTGGAGTCCTTAGATCCGCCCCAAACGCCCGGGCAACTTGCCTGGTACTGCCCAAACACAAAACTGCCATCCAACTAGACTTGTCAAATCTAGCCCAAATACCAGGACTTTCCAGCATTTGCCATATCCGGCACATATCTGGGGCGGATATGAAGATGTCCGGACGTGCACGTAGCTTAGGACAGACCGCAAGTGTCCATGCGGACAAAAGCATAAACCAGTGGTTTGACGTGCGCCTCCTCAGTTCATCGATGAGGACGCATTGGCGTCGTGTGGTGTCGCTCTAGCATGCCATATGAGGATACATGTCCGACTACGTAAGCCGGACGACAAAAGCCCAACCATAGACCGCCTCCCATTCTTCCCCCTCCCTCCCCTCCACCGCCATCACATTCAATCCATCCAACAGCCGCTAACCACTAGTTACAACATGCTCACTCCCAAGCGGCGGTTGTAGCTGCTAGAGGAGATCCAGGCCAGACGCGAAGATCGGATCGGAGCCAGCCCGCCTCTGGATTTAGTGCAGCCCAAGGAGGAGGTGGTGGAGGTGGAGCCGGAGGAGGAGGACCCGGTCATAGAGGAGGAGGTGGAGGAGGAGTCAGAGGAGGCGCATCAGGCAGATCTGGCGCCTACCGGCTTCGCCATGGTCGATGCACATTGTTCGAGGTGGCCCAGGCAAAGGAGGCAACGGAGCAGCAGGCCATTCTTGACTCCCGAGGAGGAACCAGAGGTTCTCTCGGCTTCCAATGACCATGACGACGATGGCCCCAACATCAATTTCATCCACATATCTGACCAGAAGGATGAGTAGTGTAGATGGTAGTACATAGATCTTGCTTTCGTATGGTTTTGTATGAGAATGCTAATTGAAAAATGCCTATTATGGTTGTTGGAGTTGTCATGTGGGGTCTGAACAGTCACTATCCACTGACGTGGCCGGGTGTGTTCAGGGCGTTCGGCTACTCAAATTAGGTATCCGTCATTGTAGATGCTCTAACGAAGCCAGAAGTGGTGGTCGTGCTGCTATCATGGACCGGGGGCGCCCATCCAGCTCTGTCCCACACAATTGCTGACACTTGCGAGAACACGAAGTACACGTCCAGTGTCGGGCATCTCATCGGCATGCGCCTTTCTACACTCAGTATACAGAAGAATGGTCGAACTTAGGTTTACCTGTTGCCCTATTAGACGAGGTGCAGACCGAACTCTGGCCCCTGGGATTCTAGAACACGTTCATAGGTCCAGTAACAAGTCCAGACCGGACCGGTCCATTTAAATCTTGACCATGCACAAATTATATGTTTGTCAGAAAGATTGGTGGGGTTAGGGCATCTCCAACGTTGACCGATAAATTTATTCCGTCATCCATCCGTGCATAGGGGCACCAGTCCACAGATGCGGGAGCCGGCTATCAAATGTTGCCCACATACATTTCAGCCGCCATTTGAACTAACCGGATGAAATTCATGTAAATACGATGGATTTTCATATAAACCAGACAAAATTCAATATATTTGGATCAATTTTCATATAAACCAGACAAAATTCATTACATTTTTCATATAAACTGGACAAACCCTACACTAAACCTAATCTAAATGATCATCGGTGCATGTTCCCCATGTCCTACCATGAGCCCTAAGAAGTGATGGTCCGGCGAATGCCTTCGCCTTCTCAAGTTCAGCCTTGATGCTCTCCAGCTCCGCCTTGGGAGCCCTGGGAACTACAGCTGTCCGCCCCCACGTCGCCGCCAGGTGGCTAGAAGGCGCCAACGAGGAGGTCTCCCTTTCGACCATAGGGTCGAACCACTCACTATTAGTCATGTCATCGTAGCCGCCGCCAGCAAAGCACCTGCAAATTTCGTCGGGCCAGCGCACATGCTTCAGCTTGCGTCGCCGCACCGGCGACGTGTTCCTCTCGGCATCATTCCTGGCACCATGTCGCACCGCCCTCTAGGCAACTCATACCGCCGATAGCACATCTCCATTGTCCGTGGCACCATAGCCACAACCAAGCTGGCCATTTTTTACTGCTAGAGTCACCGCTCAGCAAGCCGGTGCTTGCCCTGCAACTCATGTAGCGAGACGGCTGGACGTCTGTCTTGTCATTGTCTGCGACACCATAGCTACTGCCATGCCGCTACATGCGGCTAGTTGAGGCATGAGAGCATCTATAACTGGAGTCCTCAGATCCGCCCCAACACCCAGGCAGCTTGCCTGGTACTGCCTAAACACAAAATTGCCACCCAACTAAACTTGTCAAATCTAGCCCAAATATTAGGACTGACCGACACTTCCCATATCCGGCACATATTTGGGCGGATATGAAGATTTCCGGACGTGCACGTCGCTTTGGACAGACCGCAAGGGTCCATGCAGACAAAAGCATAAACTAGTGATCTGACATGCGCCTCCTCAGTTCATCGATGAGGACGCATTGATGTCGTGTGGTGCCGCTCTAGCATGCCATCTGAGGATACATGGCCGGCTATTTAAGTCGGACGGCAAAATCCCAACCATAGACCGCCTCCATTTC
>NW_021279669.1:0-4677 GCF_002162155.2 Triticum dicoccoides
TATCAAGAAAAAAAAATCTTTAGTCTATCTTTTAGGAAGGTGACCTTACATATATAGTGTTTCTAAATTCTTATTAATTACCTAACATTTACGTGATTGAATTGAATCGGCACCTACCAAAGCAAGCATGAAAAAAATGAATCGGAAGATCGGGTGGATCGATCCATTTTTTAGTGGCAGTGAGAAAAAATCAGCATGGATGGGGTGGTGGGATGTGAAGGCAAAAATAAACCATGTGTACCGGTTCACCAACTCCCATTTTAGGAGTAGAGATTTATTAATAGAGATAATGATAGATAATAAATGTGATAGGATGTGGTATCAGCTATTTCTTATTGAGGAATATCTTATTTTGATTTGGAAGGTTATTGAGAAAAATCTTCTCTTTGTCTTTTAGGAAGGTTATCTTACATATATGTTGCGATTTCTAAATTCTTAATTAGCTAATATTTACATGGTTGAATTAAATTTGCACGTGCCAAAGAAAGCATGAACAAACGAGAGGAGGATTGGGAAAATTGATTTGGTACTAAGAGGGAGCGAGAAAAACCAACATGGAGGGGGTGGTGGGCGGTGAGGCAAAAATAAAAACCGTGGATACTGTCCTACCAACTCCCCTTGTAAGAGTAGAGATATTGAGAGCACTTTGGGTTATGGACTATGAAATCAAGATTCATGTGGTCTGATTTAACACTTCGGTCCGATGGACCAGACCTGGCTGTTGGCACCTGTGTATTAACTGGATGGCCCAGATAAACATTAGGGTCTACTAGGGAGACAACCTTTCGACGCCCAATCCTATTCGGCGCCTTAAGCGCTGAATATAGGCATTTTGGTACAGGGCGCACACTCTCCCTGTACGCTAGGTTTCTATAGCGGGCCGGCCCATATGCTCTTTCTCTGTTTCTATAAAAAGAAAAAAGTGCGTACTACATAGGATTCGAACCCACGACGCAGGTCTTAGGACTTCAACCCCATAACCACCCGACCAACTGACCTCAAGTATTACATAGTGGTTTGTTTCGCCTTTTTTTCTTTTTTCTTTCTTTTTTCTCTATCCCTTTTACATTTTTTTCAAAGTCATGAACTTTTTTTTGTGAAAGAAATTCGTGAAACTTTTTCTTGATAGTAGATTAACTTTTGGCAAAATCGATGAACTTCTTTAAAAAAAATTGTGAACTGTTTTCTAGAAAGTAGATGCACTTTTTCAAATACGATGGAATTTTTTCAAAACTAATGACTTTTTTCAAAACTAATGACTTTTTTCAAATTTGATGAACTTTTTTCAAGTTCAATGAACTTTTTCGAATTCGATGAACTTTTTTCAAAATCGATGAACTTTTTTGCAAACTAGATGAAATTTTTTCAAAGTCGATGAACATTTTTCAAAGCTGATGAACTTGTTTTCAAATTCGATTAACTTTTTTCAAAGTCAATGCAATTTTTTCAAATTCAATGCACTTTTTCAAATTCGATGATATTTTTTTGAATTTTTGTGAATTCTATGAAAATTCTTGTACATTTTTTAATTCACCAGTTTTCGATTTTTTTTCCTTTTTTATTTCATAAACAACAAGGCTTTTTTGACAAGTGCTCGCAAGAAAAAAAAGGCTACCAAGGAGCGAGCGAGCGAGCAGCAGCGATCGAGCGAGCATCATTCAAGCGAATGGGCCACGACCCACTAGGGGGCGCGCGTGAGCGCCAGGAAAGTGATCGGGCGCTGAAGGCGCGAACGAGGAGGTTTCCCTTTCGACCATAGGGTCGAACCACTCACTATTAGTCATGTCATCGTAGCCGCCGCCAGCCAAGCACCTGCAATTTTTGCCGCGCCAGCGCACATGCTTCAGCTTGCGTTGTCGCACCGGCGACGTGTCCGTCTCGGCATCATCCATGGCACCATGTCGCACCGCTCTCCAGGCAACTCATGCCGCCGCTCCGGGAGAACGTCTCCGTTGTCCGTAGCACCACAACCACTACCACGCTGGCCATTTTTGACTGCTAGAGTGAGCGCTCAGCAAGCCGGTGCTTGCCCTGCAGCTCATGCTGCGAGATGGCTGCACGTACGTCTTGTCATTGTCTGCAACACCATAGCTACTGCCACGCCGCTACATGTGGCTACTTGAGGCATGAGGGCATCTACAACTGGAGTCCTTAGATCCGCCCCAAACGCCCGGGCAACTTGCCTGGTACTGCCCAAACACAAAACTGCCATCCAACTAGACTTGTCAAATCTAGCCCAAATACCAGGACTTTCCAGCATTTGCCATATCCGGCACATATCTGGGGCGGATATGAAGATGTCCGGACGTGCACGTAGCTTAGGACAGACCGCAAGTGTCCATGCGGACAAAAGCATAAACCAGTGGTTTGACGTGCGCCTCCTCAGTTCATCGATGAGGACGCATTGGCGTCGTGTGGTGTCGCTCTAGCATGCCATATGAGGATACATGTCCGACTACGTAAGCCGGACGACAAAAGCCCAACCATAGACCGCCTCCCATTCTTCCCCCTCCCTCCCCTCCACCGCCATCACATTCAATCCATCCAACAGCCGCTAACCACTAGTTACAACATGCTCACTCCCAAGCGGCGGTTGTAGCTGCTAGAGGAGATCCAGGCCAGACGCGAAGATCGGATCGGAGCCAGCCCGCCTCTGGATTTAGTGCAGCCCAAGGAGGAGGTGGTGGAGGTGGAGCCGGAGGAGGAGGACCCGGTCATAGAGGAGGAGGTGGAGGAGGAGTCAGAGGAGGCGCATCAGGCAGATCTGGCGCCTACCGGCTTCGCCATGGTCGATGCACATTGTTCGAGGTGGCCCAGGCAAAGGAGGCAACGGAGCAGCAGGCCATTCTTGACTCCCGAGGAGGAACCAGAGGTTCTCTCGGCTTCCAATGACCATGACGACGATGGCCCCAACATCAATTTCATCCACATATCTGACCAGAAGGATGAGTAGTGTAGATGGTAGTACATAGATCTTGCTTTCGTATGGTTTTGTATGAGAATGCTAATTGAAAAATGCCTATTATGGTTGTTGGAGTTGTCATGTGGGGTCTGAACAGTCACTATCCACTGACGTGGCCGGGTGTGTTCAGGGCGTTCGGCTACTCAAATTAGGTATCCGTCATTGTAGATGCTCTAACGAAGCCAGAAGTGGTGGTCGTGCTGCTATCATGGACCGGGGGCGCCCATCCAGCTCTGTCCCACACAATTGCTGACACTTGCGAGAACACGAAGTACACGTCCAGTGTCGGGCATCTCATCGGCATGCGCCTTTCTACACTCAGTATACAGAAGAATGGTCGAACTTAGGTTTACCTGTTGCCCTATTAGACGAGGTGCAGACCGAACTCTGGCCCCTGGGATTCTAGAACACGTTCATAGGTCCAGTAACAAGTCCAGACCGGACCGGTCCATTTAAATCTTGACCATGCACAAATTATATGTTTGTCAGAAAGATTGGTGGGGTTAGGGCATCTCCAACGTTGACCGATAAATTTATTCCGTCATCCATCCGTGCATAGGGGCACCAGTCCACAGATGCGGGAGCCGGCTATCAAATGTTGCCCACATACATTTCAGCCGCCATTTGAACTAACCGGATGAAATTCATGTAAATACGATGGATTTTCATATAAACCAGACAAAATTCAATATATTTGGATCAATTTTCATATAAACCAGACAAAATTCATTACATTTTTCATATAAACTGGACAAACCCTACACTAAACCTAATCTAAATGATCATCGGTGCATGTTCCCCATGTCCTACCATGAGCCCTAAGAAGTGATGGTCCGGCGAATGCCTTCGCCTTCTCAAGTTCAGCCTTGATGCTCTCCAGCTCCGCCTTGGGAGCCCTGGGAACTACAGCTGTCCGCCCCCACGTCGCCGCCAGGTGGCTAGAAGGCGCCAACGAGGAGGTCTCCCTTTCGACCATAGGGTCGAACCACTCACTATTAGTCATGTCATCGTAGCCGCCGCCAGCAAAGCACCTGCAAATTTCGTCGGGCCAGCGCACATGCTTCAGCTTGCGTCGCCGCACCGGCGACGTGTTCCTCTCGGCATCATTCCTGGCACCATGTCGCACCGCCCTCTAGGCAACTCATACCGCCGATAGCACATCTCCATTGTCCGTGGCACCATAGCCACAACCAAGCTGGCCATTTTTTACTGCTAGAGTCACCGCTCAGCAAGCCGGTGCTTGCCCTGCAACTCATGTAGCGAGACGGCTGGACGTCTGTCTTGTCATTGTCTGCGACACCATAGCTACTGCCATGCCGCTACATGCGGCTAGTTGAGGCATGAGAGCATCTATAACTGGAGTCCTCAGATCCGCCCCAACACCCAGGCAGCTTGCCTGGTACTGCCTAAACACAAAATTGCCACCCAACTAAACTTGTCAAATCTAGCCCAAATATTAGGACTGACCGACACTTCCCATATCCGGCACATATTTGGGCGGATATGAAGATTTCCGGACGTGCACGTCGCTTTGGACAGACCGCAAGGGTCCATGCAGACAAAAGCATAAACTAGTGATCTGACATGCGCCTCCTCAGTTCATCGATGAGGACGCATTGATGTCGTGTGGTGCCGCTCTAGCATGCCATCTGAGGATACATGGCCGGCTATTTAAGTCGGACGGCAAAATCCCAACCATAGACCGCCTCCATTTC
>NW_021279670.1:0-11739 GCF_002162155.2 Triticum dicoccoides
CTAGCACTGAGCTACGGCCAATTCATCCATTAACAGGTTCAAACAAGCATGGCAAAAGTGCATATGACAAACAGATCTCAGACTTAGTGAAATTAACACTTGTCTGGAATTTCAGATCAGGTAGCCCTCTTCGGAGCAGCAAAACTACATGCTACAGGATCTGAACATGGCAAAGTAAAGTATGGCATGGAGCTACTCAAAGAGCTTAACAAAAGTCCCTTAGTGACCTTGAGCCAAAAGGGATCAAAAAATACATTTGCAAGCACGTGAACATAGCAAAAACATAATCAGTTCTCAGACTTAGTGAAAACTGGCACATGCTGAAATATAACTCAAGTAGGCATGTTTACGAGCTCGATGCACTCACTACAGAGCAAGTCATGGCAAGACAAGCATACACCCATCAAGAAGGCACAAAATGCAATCTAGACATGGAAAGAACAATAGCATAGCATGCACGTATCAACTACAACATCACCGGAAAAATTGCAAACAAGTTGACAATCTGCCCAGATTCACAAAGTAGCAAAAATAGAGCTCGATTGACTCAAGTTAGGGTGCTCCACAATTGTAAACAAAGACATGGATGGATAGAGTACTACAAGATTAACAAAACTCCCTTACTGATCATCCTCAAAAGAGGCACGGATCACTAGGAAACAACAAGAACATATGGCAACATGAGATAAACAGCTCCAGTACTTAGTGAAATCACTAAGTCCCTGAAAACAGAATTAGCAAGTGCACCACTTTGCAAGCTTGCACAAGTCACCACACACATCACAAAAATACATGGGTTGCACCTCTGGAAAGATGACAAAACCCTTAACAAATCATATGTACAACTCATGGGCATAGCATGCACACAATAATCATGGCGAAAATGACAAAAACCTAAACGGAGTAGTAGATCTGACAATTATCTCAAGTAGCCCTCTTCTAACAGCATTTCGAGCACCAAGATGAACTCAAATGAAAATGATGCAATGGAATGAAATGATGTACTCTCTGAGATGAACATTTTGATATGCTATATGCATGAATCGGAGCTACGGATGCAAAGTTACGGGGTCACGAACAGGAGCACTTGGATCAGAAATTCTGAGACTTAGACGAAATTTTACCCCTAGGGTTTACTGTTCATCCGAGATCTGGATCTGCACGTTGCACGAGGTTCGACGCCGGGGTCCTGTTCGCCGGAGTTGGGGACCGCGGTGGCCGAGGAGGGAGGAGGAGGCCGGAGCCGGGTGGTGGCGCGGCGACCACGGCGAGGAGGCGGTAGGCGGCGGCCGGCGTGCGGGCGGAGAGGCGGCGGTGGCGGCTTGGCGCGGCGGCGACGCGGCAGCGGCTGGCGGCGGCGGCTGGCGGCGCGAGGCGGCGGCAACGCGGGAGGCGGCGGCAACGCGGCGCGGGCCCGAGTGGCAGCGGGGAGGGCCCGCGATGGGCCGCAGCGGGACGACGGAGGAGGCGGCGCGGGGAGGCCACGTGGCAGCCCCTCAGTGGCTGCGGGCGGCGGCGGAGTCCGTCCGGCGAGAAACGGACATGTCCGGTGCGCGCGAGGGGATTTTTTTAGGGTTTCGGGGAGGAAGGAGATCCGAAAACGGAGGGGTGTTTAAATAGGCATAGAGGGAGTTAGGAGAGTCCAAATGAGGTGCGGTTTTTGCCCATGCGATCGTGATCGAATGCTCTAGATGATGGAGAAGGTTTTGGTGGGTTTTGGGCCAAATTGGAAGGGTGTTGGGCTGCAACACACACGAGGCCTTTTCGGTCCCTCGGTTAACCGTTGGAGTATCAAACGAAGTCCAAATGATACGAAACTTGACAGGCGGTCTACCAGTAGTAAACCAAGGCCGCTTGGCAAGTCTCGGTCCAATCCGGAAATGTTTAATCCCCACACACAAAAGAAAGGTAGGAATGACCACCGGAGGAGAACGAAGCGCCGGAATGCAAAACGGACAACGGGGAAAATGCTCGAATGCATGAGACGAACACGTATGCAAATGCAATGCACATGATGACATGATATGAGATGCATGACAATGATAACAACACATGGAGACAAAGACCCGAACCCGAGAAAATAAAATAACTTAACGCCGGAAACGGCAAGAGTTGGAGTACAAATTGGGAAAGTTACATCCGGGGTGTTACAACTGGGCAGCGCGCCAACAAATTTTTTATATAGTTTTTTCTTTTCTACATTATTTATTTTTTTCTATTTATTTTTGAGTAGTTTTTTATATAGTTTTTTCTTTTCTGCATTATTTATTTTCTTCTATTTATTTTTGAGTAATTTTTTTGTATAGTTTTTTTATTTTCTGCATTATTTATTTTCTTCTATTTATTTTTGAGTAATTTTTTTGTATAGTTTTTTTATTTTCTGCATTATTTCTTTTCTTCTATTTATTTTCTTTTGGAAATTGAATGCTACATACTGAACAATTAGGTAAATGACCGAAAAACAACAAATGATGTCAGAACATGTTGGAAATTGATGACGTCGCTTTGAATGCTGCATACTGAACACATAAGAAGTCCGGAGTTTAATTAAGTTTAAAAAACATTGAAGTGGCCGTGTAACAGATGAGTTCTCGTTCGAAACCCTGATACTCCGAAATAGTATGTCCAATTTGTACACGAAGTGCGTCTAGTTTTTGCCGTGACCCTCTCTACTCTTTCGCGCATGCTATGCGGGTGATATGATGATACCATGCCAAGTTTCAACATTTTCAGAATTCATTTTGTAGTGATTTTCAATTTCATGGTCATTTAGCTCTCTAAACAATTAGGTAAATGACCGAAAAACAATAAATGATGTCAGAACATGTTGGAAATTGACGACGTTGCTTTGAATGCTGCATACTGAACACAAAAAAAGTCCGGAGTTCAAATAAGTTATTAAAAATAAAAAGAGGTGCAATGCTGGTTAATTTGCTTCAAGCCATTCGGAATAGTGTAGACTGCACTGCACATAGCTATTCCGCAAGGCTTGAAGCTAATCAACATGTAGGTGAGCATTGCAACTCTTTGTCATTGTCTGTGCACTCACGGCTTATAAACCGCTCATACTGCCTCTCTCTTGGCGAGGTGGGACTAAAAATCAGCTTACAAAGAAACTCTAGTACCGGTTCATGGCATGAACCGGTACTAAAGGTCTTCGTGGGGGCCCCAGACTGACCATAGCCAGACACAGCCTCATTAGTACCGGTTCGTGGCATGAACCGGTACTAAAGGTTACCCATGAACCGGTACTAATGACGCCCGCCCGCCTAGCCGTTGGAACCGGCACTAATGGTCACATTAGTGCCAACTCAAATTCAAACCGGCACTAATGTGCTTCACATTTGACCCTTTTTCTACTAGTGATGGTGGAGGGGGGCACCGCACACGGCTAAGAGACGATCAACTTGATCAACTTGTGTGTCTAGAGGTGCCCCCTGCCCTTGTATATAAAGGAGCAAGGGGGGAGGCGGGCGGCCTAGGAGAAGGGCGCGCCAATGGGGGAGTCCTGCTCCTACCGGGAGTAGAACTCCTCCTTTCCTAGTTGGAGTAGGAGAGAAGGAAAGAGGAGGAGAGGGAGAAGGAAAAGAGGGCTGCACCCCTTGTGCAATTCGTACCAGAAGGGGGGCGCAGGCCTCCTTCCCTTTGGCCTATCTCCTCTATTTCCGTATGGCCCAATAAGGCCCATATACTCCCCGGCGAATTCCCGTAACTCTCTGGTACTCCCAAAAATACCCGAATCACTCGGAACCTTTCCGAAGTCCGAATATAGTCGTCCAATATATCGATCTTTACGTCTCGACCATTTCGAGACTCCTCGTCATGTCTCCGATCTCATCCGAGACTCCGAACTCCTTCGATACATCAAAACATATAAACTCATAATATAATTGTCATCGTAGCGTTAAGCGTGCAGACCCTACGGGTTCGAGAACTATGTAGACATGACCGAGACACATCTCCGGTCAATAACCAATAGCGAAACCTGGATGCTCATATTGGCTCCTACATATTCTATGAAGATCTTTATCGGTCAGACCGCATAACAACATATGTTGTTCCCTTTGTCATCGGTATGTTACTTGCCCGAGATTCGATCGTCGGCATCTCAATACCTAGTTCAATCTCGTTACCGGCAAGTCTCTTTACTCGTTCCGTAATACATCATCTCGCAACTAACTCATTAGTTACAATGCTTGCAAGGCTTAGGTGATGTGCATTACCGAGAGGGCCCAGAGATAACTCTCCGACAATCGGAGTGACAAATCCTAATCTCGAAATACGCCAACCCAACAAGTACCTTCGGAGACACCTGTAGAGCACCTTTATAATCACCTAGTTACATTGTGACATTTGGTAGCACATAAAGTGTTCCTCCGGTAAACGGGAGTTGCATAATCTCATAGTCATAGGAACATGTATAAGTCATGAAGAAAGCAATAGCAACAAACTAAACGATCAAGTGCTAAGCTAACGGAATGGGTCAAGTCAATCACATCATTCTCCTAATAATGTGATCCCATTAATCAAATGACAACTCATGCATATGGTTAGGAAACATAACCATCTTTGATCAACGAGCTAGTCAAGTAGAGGCATACTAGTGACACTCTGTTTGTCTATGTATTCACACATGTATTATGTTTCCGGTTAATACAATTCTAGCATGAATAATAAACATTTATCATGATATAATGAAATAAATAATAATTTTATTATTGCCTCTAGGGCATATTTCCTTCAGAGACACGGCGACGGGAAACTCCGACCCGCGGCGAGGGCGGCGACCTGCGTGGTGGGGGTGGGGCAGGTGGTCGGGGATTGACCGGAGGCGTGGGTGCATGTGGGCTGCATGCGGCGCTCCCCTTTTTTCTTCTGACGAGGATTGTGTGCGTGAGGAAGGAGAGAATTGACTTTTTTGCGAAGGGATACCCCCCTTTTTTCTTCTGACGAGGAATGCGTGCGTGAGGAAGAAGGAGAGAGTTGACTTTTGTGCGAAGGGATAAGGCTAATCTGAGGGCCTCTGGCCTTGATCTAATTACAAGCATCCCATCTCAAGAAATGAAAATTTTAAGTTGATGGGCAACACCTGAGGGACCAAATGGCAAGCCATTGTGGTGGTCTCTCTCCCATAAAAAATAAATTTAATATCATTGTGGGCACATGATTCACATATCAAATATTAAACTGATAAGAACAGATACTACACTTGATCTTAGCCAAAAAGCCGAGAAAGATATGAGTTGAACCGCTGCCCTACCCCTCTATTTATCCCCTCCTACCGGACGCAGCTTCGGTGCCTTAAAGGCACCTGCCTTTGGGTCACTGACATGTGGGCTAGCCACTTATTGGGCCCACATGTCATAGACACAAAGGCAGGTGCCTTAAGGCACTGAAATATAGTCCCCTCCTACCCTCCTATCCTCTCCTCGCCTAGCGAGGTGGTACTAAACGAACTGCTCGCGCCTGACGGTACAATGCCACCAAGCC
This sequence comes from Triticum dicoccoides, assembly GCF_002162155.2. Taxonomy (NCBI): domain Eukaryota; kingdom Viridiplantae; phylum Streptophyta; class Magnoliopsida; order Poales; family Poaceae; genus Triticum; species Triticum dicoccoides. Next base: position 5,491 of record NW_021279670.1, read on the forward strand.
AGCCTCTTGCGTGGGCCTAAACATAGAAGGCCTTTTGCAAGGCCTATTTTACGATCACAGCGCTGGCTAATGAGTTGCTCGCGCCGCTGTTTTGTGATCACAGCGCTAGCGAACGCCACGGCTCGAGGGGCAGTCTGCCGAGAATCAGCCGCGTGCACACGCCCGGAGCTATATATATCTACAGCTAAGAGCATCTCCAGCCGCGCCCTCAACAAGACCCCCTAGGCGACTTTTCGGCCGCCGGTGCTAAAAAATCGGCCCAGTCACGCCCCAAGGACCCAATTTTCGTCGGCTCGGGCTGAAATTGGCGCCGGCGGACCCAACCCAAATCCGGCGTGCTGGGGGGCGCTCGGGGGCGCTGGGCGAATCGTTTTTGGCGCGAAAGAGCCACGGGCCCTCCTTGCCAGCGACTCGTCTCGCTTCTCGCCGCTTCATCGTCCTCATCGCCTTGTTTCCCGCGGCGAATCAATGCCAAAGCTGCCGCGCGCTGCCGCACCGGTCAGCCTCCGTCGTTGATGCCTCACGGGCGGCGCAGTGAAGGCGTGACGACGCGTGTCCCCGCGCATGCCACGCATAGACGCGGCGGCCACGCGTGCTCGTGGAGCCTCCACCTATATAAGCCAACCCCCAGCGCGCCGGTGGCACGCACAGAGTCTCCACCGCTGACGCACCCTCTCTCCCCTTCCTCCCTCTCCCCTCGCCGTCCCAGTTCAAAGAAATGGCCGAACGATTCCCAGGCGACGGCGCGGCGGCGAACGGCTTCAGCCGCCGCCACCTTCACGAGGACGAAGCTTGGCTCCTCTTCGAGACCGAGTACCCGGTCTTGCCGGACATGCGGGTGCCCGAGGCGTGGAGAATCAGCGCCGGCGGGGTCCCGGTGCCACCACCGCCCACCGGGATGGCACGGCGTGCGGAGATCGCACGTATCCGCGCCTCCCTGCCGCGGGCGGCGAGGGAGGGGCCGCGCTACGTCCCCGACAGTCCGCTCTGGGAGCCGTACTTCCGCCGCCGTCACGCCGAGCAGCTCGAAGCCACCAACGCTGGAGGCCGTCCTTGAGTACATCGAGGGCGGCAACACTCCGAGGCTGGAGTACTGCGAGCCCCCGTCCTTCTCTCGCCGCTGTGGGAGCTCGTGGACGCCGAGGCGCATGGACCCTGGGGCGTCCTCCTCCTCGTCCAGTCGGTCGACCGGCTCTCCCTGCCTCCGCCCCGTCAAGCCGGAGCCCCAGGACACGCGTGTCAGCCGGCGCACCCGCCGCTCCGGTGTCCGCATCGCCGACTCCACCCCCGCCTCTGGCCGCCTCGTCTTCGTCGCGCCCAAACCGGAGCCCAGCCTCCCCCCGGAGTACGAGGAGCTAGCTCGGCGCGGCTTCTCCGACGAGGATGCCCTACGGTGGGCGCGCGACGACTACCTCCGCGACGACATGGTCCGGCAGCGCCGGGCCCTGGAGGAGATCGCTGCCCTCAAGCGTGGGCGCGAGGACGAGCACGGCGTCGTGATCCTCGACAGCGACGACGACGAGGACGCCGCCGGACCGTCCAACCCGCCGCGCCAACCGGGGGAGGGTTGCAGCAGGGATGGCGGCCGCGGCGGAGGCGACGACGACGACAACGGCGGCGGCGACTACACACGGTTCTATAGCCTCCTCGGCATGTAGAACGGCAACGAGCGGCGAGGCGAGGGAGACGGCGGGCCTAGTAGTGTGTTTTTTTTCTTTTTTGTAAAATATTTTAAATATGTATAAACTCTCGCCGTGTTTGGTTGAATTTGGTTTGAACTTGCCGAAATATGTATGAACTCGCCGAAAATGGTTGAATTTGCGCCATGTTTGTGCCTCATTTTAATTTTCACAAAAATTCGTGGGCACCGCGACTGGGTGGCATCACGCCCCCAGCGCGCGTTTTGCGCCGGTGCGCCCCCAGGGGCGATTTTTAGCGCCTCCTTGAGGGCCAACGGCTGGAGATGCTTTAACCATCACGGGTCACGGCCGAGCGCTGTTGTCAGTAGCAGGCGGAATCCGGGCTCAGTTCCACCATCCTTTCTGAAAGAGCAATTCTGCAAGTGCGTTCATGAGTTATTCAGAACATAGGTTGCTGCAGTCTTCTCTGAATTCACGAGTTATTATTCAGACATTCTCCACCCTCAAAGAATTCAGCAGACCGGATGTCCATTATTAACAGAAAGGCCATGGGATGAGTCGCTAATGATGGAAGTCAGGGACGTCACACAGAAGTTCTTTCAGCTCCCTCACGAGGAAAAATTGAAGATCAAAATGACACCTCAGAGTGATTATAGGTGTGATATCTGAATAAAAACCCAACTCTTCTTGTAGCTAGTTGGTTGGTCCTTGGAATATCTCTACATAAGTACATATGCAATGAACTTTCTTGTGGTCTATCATCAGAGGGTATCAGAGTGGGAGAAAATGTTACCAAGGGTAAACCTAATATGCATGAAGCAATTCATGTAAGTTCATCTGTCCCTCAATTTCTTGTAATACTTGTTTAAATTGTTCTGTCATTTTTAGCTAAACCCTTAGAAAAAATTTGCAATGCTACATGCCTATCGAACCGGGCAGATATGGTAATCATGCTAAACCAATGGAAGAATCTAATTTGTGGTATGTTTTCAACTTCCCTTCTCTGTTTTTCTTTAGGATCCCTTCTCTGTTCTTTTCTCTGAAGGTATATTTTAGAGAGCCGTCGTCACATTTTTTTCAGAAAACGGTTCACTGCCTGCTTTTCTGAAGGTAACACTGTTAGACACCTATTGATGTCAGTATGTTCACCATGTAAAAAAATGCTCCTTTACTACTTAATACGCTTTAAAGAGCTGAATAGTTTATCTTCCATGCAGGCCAGATTATCCATCAAATTTTGACACGCTGCTGGAAAACTATATAAGCCTTCTACAAAGTCCACTTATCTGAATTACTTATTCTTTTATGCTCATCGATCGTATCTGACAGTGTTTATCATGCCATTTTTTATTTCAGATCTTTCAAGGAAGATCATGCGAGGCATAGCCTTGGCACTGGGCGCGCAGTTGGATGCTTTCGAAGGCGGAACTACAGGAGATGCTTTCTGGGTTCTCAGATTGATTGGCTATCCATTCTCAGCTGGCATCCCACCACGCATTGATATTGGATGGTAAGCACACAAAAAAACATATTTGTCTTATGCTTACTTGGGTGGATACATCTGACTGCTTTTCTTCGATACACCATGCATCCTATGATCAATTCAGTGGAGCTCACACAGATTATGGTTAGTACATTGTATCGTGTTCTTTAAGTCAATACTAGAACACTGTATCGTGTTCTTTAAGTCAATACTAGAATAATATGTTTGCCTTTTTAGGAAAAACGCACATGGTATTTTTCAAAACATTAAACCAAAAATCCTGGGGGGAATACTTTTCCTCATTTTGTTAAACTGCAGGCCTTTTTGACACTGGTGAATCAGGACGGTGATATCTGTGCTCTTGAGATACTTATTACTTAACTAGCACACATATCTTGTACTATTATCCATCTATGCCCTCTGTTTCCTCTGTCAAGAAGCAAAGAGATTGATCTGCTGAAACTCTTTAGTAAATTTGGTATCAGGTAAGGAACCAGTCTGGTGAGTGGATATAAGCCAAGCCCGTACCCGGGACCTTAGTTTGCAACATCAGAGACATGCTGAAGGTTTCCTTGTTTGCAACTTCACTGAATTTTATCTGTTTTGTCCGCCTAATTCAGTCTTTTCTTGTAGCAACCTTATCAATTGTAAATCATTTTCTTGTAGCTATCAATATTTATTGATGTTAATGTTCACAATGCAACGAAATACTTAATTTTTTTCGACCAACAAGAAGTACTTAATTAATGTGCTTTAAAGAAGTGAATTGTTTATCTTCCGTGCCGGCCAGATTATCAATCAAGATTGTACGCGCTGCTGGAAAACCATATAAGCCTTCTACGAGGTCGACTTATATGAATCACTTTGCTTTATTTTTTTTAGAGGAATCTGAATCACTTTGCTTATTCTTTTATGCTCGTCAACCGTATCTAGTAATGTTGATCATGCTATTTTTCATTTCAGATCTCTGAGTTATGTTTCAATTTCTGAAACATGTTCAGAACCAAATCACATGATGATATGCACAAGAAAAACAGTCGGACATTTCTGGCAGTCAGATGCCGAGAACTTAGACAGTATCCAGTCCCATTTTCTTTGTTGGGGAGCCACAGGTGGGTTTTGGCCGCACTACAGTTACGTATGGTGGGTGGCCATCGTGCTGCAGAAGTGCAGAGTGCAGACTTCAGACCAACCACCACAATCATCAAAAACTCATCGCGCTGGCCTGATTGTTGAGCGGAAACAGGCGACACTGTTACTTACTCACGGGCTCATTTGTTGCCTTCCACCTTCGTCAGTGGGTTATTCATGTGCTCTCTGAATGTAATAGCAGAAGAGGGGCTGACGAGGTGTTGTGGTCACCGTCCTGTGCTACAAACTGGCAGCAACAAACAACAAACCGAATGCTTCACCTCAAAGGCTTGGACACAGATTGAGTTTCAAGCATCTTCATCTCAATCTCATCTCAAGATATTAAAATTTAAACTTAATTTGGTTGGGGTACGCCTGCCCAGGCAGTAGTGCAACACACTAGGCGACACCTGAAGGACCCAATGGCAAGCCATTGTGGTGGCCCCTCCCCCATAAAAAATAAATTTAATATCGTTGTGAGCACATGGCCCACATATCAGATATTAAACTGATAAGAACAGATACTACACTTGATCTTAGCCAAAAGGCCGAGAAAGGTATAATTTGATCTGTTGCCCTGCCCCTCTACTTGTACCCTCCTCGCCCTCCCGTCCCCTCCTCGCTAAGCGAGGTGGTACTAAACTAACGACCTGCAGCGGACGTTGCAATGCCACCAAACCAGCCTCTTCCGTGGGCCTAAACAAAGAAGGCCTTTTGGCAAAGGCCTATATAATCGGCCTGATTTGCCCCTGGATTGCTGTTTTGCGATCAGAGTTGGCGAACGCTGTCGGACTGCTGACAGTGACGGGAGGAATCCAGGCTCAGTTCCCCATCTTTTCTGAAAGAGAAATTCTGCAGTGCGTTCGTGAGTTATTCAGAACATAGGTTGCTGCAGACTGGATGTTGGAGTGTGACGGAAGAAGTTGTTCTCCTTGAGGACATCCGGCTCTGATCGATACATGTTTATCCTTGGAAATTTCTCTTTTCCGTGCCAATCGTGTTACGGAGATTTCTCGCCCTAGGCAGCAGATGCATTGTTTGTTTATCTAAAAAGTCAGCTCTATTTTCCTCTTTGCATGATCAGGTATCAGCCCGCTCGTCGACAAGATCGACGACCCTGACATGGCCGACCAAAAGTATGCTGGACGACGCTTGCAGGGAGGCCGGATTCTTCTATGTGGTAACCGCTCGTTCAACTTTGTGATGCCAAGTAATTTGGACCTGTAAGCAAACTATGTATACTAACTTTTATGTTGTTGTGGTATCTCAACTAAACATGGAAATAAACAGCATCAACAGTTTACAAACAAAATACTGTGCTGTCACCAGTAGTAGAGTGTAAAATACTGTGTGTGTGTGTGTGTGTGTGTGTGTGTGTCATGTTCAGTTGTTGTGTGCAGCTGGTCTTTCCCCTTCTGTTTTATGAGCAAAACTGGTTCTGGATGCTGCTCAACTCATCTGTTGAGTCCTAATTAACCATGCCAAATGATGACTGTGTATTATCAACAGAAAGGCCATGGGATTTGGACTCGCTAATGATGGAAGTCAGGGACGTCACATGCATGTTCTTTTAGCTCCCTCGTGAGGAAAAACTGAAGATCAAAACGACTCCTCAAAGTGGTTATAGGTGTGATATCTAAATAAAAACTTAGCTTTTCTTGTAGCTTGTTGTTTGGTCCTTGGAAAACCACTACATATGTAAATGAACTTTCTTATGGTCTATAGTCACAGGATATCAGAGAGTGGGAGAAAATGTTACCAAGGGTAAACCTGATACGCACGAAGCAATTGATGTAAGTTTACATCTGTCTCTGAATTTCTTGTCATGATTGTTTAAATTATTCTGTTTTTTTAGCTAAACCATTAGAACAAAAAATTGCAGTGCTACACACCTATAGAACCGGGCAGATATGGTGATCTTGCTAAACTAATGGAAGGATCTAATTTGTGTGTTTTCAACTTCCTTTCTCTGTTCTTCTTTAGGGGTCCCTTCTC
>NW_021279670.1:16084-42159 GCF_002162155.2 Triticum dicoccoides
TTTGACGTGATAATAATGATTTATTTTCATATGTCATGGCGATAAAATAATTTAGGGCCGCGATGGAAAAACATATACTAAAACAATAATTATCAATAGCTTATTATTAATTGCTTTGTATGAACTGAATCAGGTTTCACACAAACAATATAAGCATTCACCTTCATGCAAATATTTCTAGTACATATATAAACTCATTTCATGGTACTCAGTTCTTTCCGCAACAGCATGTGCCACTACTGCCTTCAAGGCAACTGCTCTTATCCTTGTCATAACCTCGGTTAACACAGTTAGCCTTGCACGCAATGTTGCCACTAGCTCGGACTGGTGGCGAACAATACTCCACAGGTGTACACAGGTCAGTATCTGTGCACACAGCATAATAGAGATACATATAACCCACCAGGAAAATATATGTTTGTGTATCAAAATACGAGTGAAAAGATCAGGAAAGGAAGAAGAAGACCATACCTATGTAACGCGCTACTGCATGATCTGAGAAGACAGTGGTGGCCATGGCTACAAGAGCTACGAAGCATAGGGCCCGTGTGTAGTTCTGCATACGTGCCATGGGAGATAGTTAGCTATTCCTTTTCTTCTAATGTTGTTCGTTGATTTTGCCGAATGCATGTTCTTTGGGGTGCTTGTGTTTATATTGAGGGAAAGCTAGCAGTCTTCGAGATTAACACGGAAGAAAAATTTGGAGTGAATTTATTTCTTGCCTTCTATAGTTTTGTAGTAAATAAATGCCACATTGTATAGATGCTTGATATAATCTCCATAATAAATTCTTGCCTTTTAATCGTATTATGTATTAATGCATCCTTATCTACATTGTGTTAATGCTTGCTTATCCTCATTAATCTCTATTTCTAATGGGGGAGTTGGTACTCTCGCCTCACTCCCATCAACTATAATGCAAACCTTATATTATGCCTGCGACCATCATACAAACGACCTTTTGCTGAAGCGTAACCAAGTTGGGCCAGCCCATTTGACGTGTGCATTAACTCAATCAAATCGGCACTTTCCAAAACAACTTCATGTGTTAACTCATTCAAATCAAATCATAAAAAAATCTCAACAAAATCCAAATTTTACTTGCCTTCCACTACTCATATCCAAATCAAATCAAATCTTACCAAAACATCGGCTATAGTCAAAATTGGTTGCCCAGTTGGCACATTCACACCTTTTTTTGTTCTATGTTTTGTTTTTTGGTTTTCCTTTTTTATACTTTGTTTTTATAAGACCACCATATTATTTTGTTCTCGACACTTTAGATGGTCTTATAAAAAAATGAAGTATAAAAATGTTGATTTTGTTTTATAAGACCAATAAAGTGTTGATTTGAATTGTCATGCTGGTCTTATAGTATGTCAAAAAGTGTCAAATGGGCAGTCAATTTTGACTATAAAGCCAATAAAGTGAAGATTTTTTATAGTCAAGAAGTGTTGATTTTGTTTTATAAGACCAACATATTATTTTTCTTCTATTTTTTATAAGACCAACATACTATTAGAATCAACACTTTCCGAAAACAAAATCCAAACAAATCGGCACTTTCCCAAAATAATGTCATGCATTAACTAAGTCAAATCAAATCTTAAGAAAATCTCACTGAAATACAAACTTCCACTACTCATACCCAAATCAAATCTTGCCAAAACATCAACTATAGTCAAAATTTGCCGGCCCATTTGAGACATGCGCATGTATTTTTTTTCATTTTCTACTATGTTTTATTTTTTTCGTTTCCTTTATTATGTTTCTTTTCTTATGACCAACATATTATTTTGTGCTCGGCATACTATTAGAATCGACACTTTCCAGAAAAAAACAAAACGAATCAGCACTTTCTGAAAACAACGTCAAGCATTAACTCAATCAAATCAAATCTTAACAAAATATTAACTAAAACCAAACTTTCCTTGCCTTCCATTACTCATAACCAAATCAAATCAAATCTTATGAAAAAATAACTATAATCAATGTTGCCGACCCATTTGACGTGTGCATGTATTTTTTTTCTTCAAAGTTTTCCTTTTTGGTTCCTTCTTTATTCGGTTTTTCTACGACCAACCTATTATTTTGTGCTCGACATGTTATCAGAATCAACACAGACCTATATGCCATGGTGAGTTGGTAGGGTCGCCTCCATTCCGGTTAAACCTCCACCACCATTTTTTAAACCAGCTTTTAGCCCACTTATGTACTTAATCTGGTTTTTACCTTCCAATTCTACACAAGTAATGTAGATCAATCTTCGATATATTTAGTAGATTTTTTATCAAAAGAAATCAATCTCGCTAATCATTCTTTAAAGACCAAATCTACAGAAAAGAATCAATGTTTGGTAAAACAATGCTACATTGATGGAAAGGAATCAATCACATGTCTATAATCTCTCTCTTTATTATTAAGGGCAATCTATTATTAAATGGCAATGCATAGTAGTCCTCGTTGGTTCACACAACTCCCATCAAACGAAGGGATACCCCGCCGATTTTTTATTGTTCCCCTCCCATTGGTTTAACTGAATTTTCTATTCCTAATTTAGCATGCATCGCATGAGCCTATCTTTCATCTATCTTCAGCGGTCGATTCCCCACCGCGTAGGGATCCTCCTACAGAATGAGGTTGCGGCTCCGCCGCTCGATCCTCCTTTCCCTTGGCTAGGGTTTCTATATCAAGCTGCCTACACTACCATGTGCGCCTACCAATGGATGTCTGATGTCTACTACACAACCTTCTTCTTTTAGACGTTGTTGGGCCTCCAAGTGCAGAGGTTTGTAGGACAGTACAAATTTCCCTCAAGTGGATGACCTAAGGTTTATCAATCCGTAGGAGGCATAGGATGAAGATGGTCTCTCTCAAGCAACCCTGCAACCAAATAACAAAAAGTCTCTTGTGTCCCCAACACACCCAATACAATGGCAAATTGTATAGGTGCACTAGTTCGGCAAAGAGATGGTGATACAAGTGCAATATGGATAGTAGATAATAGTATTTGTAATCTGGAATAATAAAAACAGCAAGGTAACGAATGATAAAAGTGAGCGTAAATGGTATTGCAATGCGTTGAAACAAGGCCTAGGGTTCATACTTTCGCTAGTGTAAGTCCTCTCAACAATACTAACATAATTGGATCACATAACTATCCCTCAACATGCAACAAAGAGTCACTCCAAAGTCACTAATAGCGGAGAACGAACGGACGAGATTATGGTAGGGTACGAAACCATCTCAAAGTTATTCTTTCCAATCAATCTGTTGGGCTATTCCTATAAGTGTCACAAACAGCCCTAGAGTTCGTACTAGAATAACACCTTAAGACACAAATCAACCAAAACCCTAATGTCACCTAGATACTCCAATGTCACCTCAAGTATCCGTGGGTATGATTATACGATATGCATCACACAATCTTAGATTCATCTATTCAACCAACACAAAGGACATCAAAGAGTGCCCCAAAATTTCTACTGAAGAATCACGACGAAAATGTGTGCCAACCCCTATGCATAGGTTCCCAATGTCACGAAACCCGCAAGTTGATCACCTTAACATACATCAAGTGGCACGTGGTATCCCATTGTCACCACAGATATCCACGGCAAGACATACATCAAGTGTTCTCAAATCTTTAAAGACTCAATCCGATAAGATAACTCCAAAGGGGAAACTCAATTCATTACAAGAGAGAAGTGGGGGAGGAGAAACATAAGATCCAACTATAATAGCAAAGCTCGCGATACATCAAGTTCATATCATCTCAAGAACACGAGAGAGAGAGAGAGAGAGAGAGAGAGAGAGAGAGAGATCAAACACATAGCTACTGGTACATACCCTCAGCCCCGAGGGAGAACTACTCCCTCCTCGTCATGGAGAGCATCGGGATGATGAAGATGGCCACCGGTGAGGGTTCCCCCCTCCGGCAGGGTGCCAGAACAGGGTCCCGATTGACTTTTGGTGGCTATGGAGGCTTCTGGCGACGGAACTCCCGATCTATCTTGCGTTCTGGAAGTTTTAGGGTATATGGACTTATATAGGCAGAAGAAGCACGTCAGGGAAGCCACGGGGGCCCCACGAGGCAGGGGGCGCGCCATAGGGGGGCGCCCCCCACCCTCGTGGGCAGCTCCCGTATCTTCTGACGTGGGTTCCAAGTCCATCAGGTGTGTTTCCTTCGAAAAATAACTTCTCCAGTTGATTTCGTTCCGTTTCGACTCCGTCTGATATTCCTTTTCTTCAAAACACTGAAATAGGCATAAAACAACAAATCTGGGTTGGGCCTCCGGTTAATAGGTTAGTCCCAAAAGCAATATAAAAGTGGATAATAAAGCCCAATATTGCCCAAAACAGTAGATAATATAGCATGGAGCAATAAAAAATTACAGATACATTGGAGACGTATCAATGCCATCCTTCTTCCACCATGTTGAGCGACCCCGACCCTCGACAGTGACTTTTGCCCGCTCTGCAGCTGGTTGTGGACCAGGCAGGAAGGAGGAGGTGGAGGAGTTGTGGCATCACACTCTCCCCGGGCGATTTAACACTAGTAAAAAACAGGGCTTTGGTCCAGGCCGGGTCAGCCCATTAGTCCTAGTTCAGTCAAGAACTGGGACTAATGTGAGCATTTATCCCGGTTCGTGCGGCTAAGGCATTAGTCCCGGTTCACCTGGACCCTTTAGTCTCGGTTCGTGCCACGGACCGGGACTAAAGGGTGCGATGCCCATTTGTCCCGGTTGGTGGCACCAACCGGGACTAAAGGTTAGACCTTTAGTACCGGTTGGTGCCACCAACCGGTACTAATGGGTTTTGAGGCATTAGTACCGGTTCATGGCACGAACCGATACTAAAGGTCCCATTTTCAAACTCCACCCCCCCCGGTGGACCGCCTTTTCAGTTTTAGAAGAAACAAAAGAAAATGATGGAAATGTCAATAAAATAAAATAAAATAAGTTTCCCATGTGATATGTGGTCTACTTGTTGGGAAAATTTACAAATATGAATTTCGACTTTATTTGCAAAATCTCTCTGGAATTTGTAAAATGGGCATAACTTTTGCATACGAACTCGGATTAAAAAGTTTTTTATATGAAAAATCATCTACTCGAAAAGTTACATCCGAAACATTTTCAAAATCCTCAAAAACCTAACAGAAAAAAAGTTACGGGGCTTTTAAGATCTAGAGTGGAAAAAATCGAAAAAATTACTAGTCAAATCTGGTCAAACAGTGGTCAAACTGTCGTCAAACAATGGTCAAACTAATTATTCTAGAATATTAGTGTTACTAAATAATTATTTCAGTTATTTTGAATTTTGGTCAAATCTGGTCAAACTGTGGTCAAACTGTGGTCAAACAATGGTCGAACTAATTATTCAAGAAATATTAGTGTTACTAAATAATTATTGTTTTTTAAAACAATAGTTTTAAACTCAAACAGTGAAATGTGTCACTTCATGCTAAAGCAAAATTCATGAAGGTTAATAGGATTGACATCTTACTATTGTCAGGAAAACAACAAGTGCAGACTTGGAAACGAGAGAGAATAGAACCCAAAAGTTAAGCGTGCTCAGGCTGGGGGAGTGGGAGGATGGGTGACCGTTCGGGAAGTTAGATGATTTGGAATGATGAGGGGAGAATAGAGGATAAATTGAGCAGTGATGAGGGGTGGTGATTACACACTAGAGGTTAAAATAATTCAGAAATTTGAAAATAAAAAAAATTCAAAAAAAATCATAAAATTTCCTTTAGTCCCGGTTGGTGTTACCAACCGGGACCAAAGGTGGAGCTCCACGTGGCCGCGCCCTTTAGTCCCGGTTCTGGATTGAACCGAGACTAAAGGGGAGAGGCATTAGTACCGACCCTTTAGTCCCGGTTCGAAAACCGGGACTAAAGAGCCTTACCAACCGGGACAAAAGCCCCTTTTTCTACTAGTGTAAAGTCAAATGCTCTACAGCACCCGCTCGATTCGGGTCGTCCACACTCAGTCCTTCTGTTCTTGATTTGTGACAAGAGCCTCCATGGAAGTGGCATTTGGAGAATATTAAATTTGATGTATTACCGTAATAGGATTATTGTTGATTAAGCCTATTTATGTTTTTTGAAATTAAAGCAATAGAATATGAAATTTGAGTATGGCGGTTGTTCAACCAAAAATAATCTGGAGAGCAATAATAAAATGAAGAATGGCTTCCCGGACATTCCTCACGGTGGTGGTGGCCACAGCGGCATCGCTAAGCAACGGGTGGCGATTGCGAGGACCACAACATCTCGAAGCGGTAGGTGGTGGTGGCGTCCCTGGGCCAGTGCATGGGCGGAGATGCCCCTCATAGCCGACATCTGAATCCGCTCCATTCAGCTATGCCCGAGCTTCCAGGTCATTCCTCATGACATAGGTGGTGACCTACCCATGGATGTCACCCTTCTTCTGCCATGGTGAGCGACCTTGATCCCCCCCCCCCAACAGTGATGTCAGCTTGCTCTGTGATAGCTCAAGGAGAAGGGGGAAGGAGGTGGTGGAGCATTTGCGGCGTCACGCTCTCCCCCAACAATTTAAAGTCGTCCGCCCTATAGCACCCGCTTGATTTGGCTCCTCCACACTTGGTCCTTCTGTTGTTGAGGTGTCACAGGAGCCTCCACGGATGCAGCGACCGACAAATATGAACTTTGATGTATGATGATAATAGAACTGTTGTCGATTAGACCTCTTTGTGTTTCTTGAAATAAAATGGTTTGTGCTAGAATATGAAATTTGAGTATGATGGTTGTTGAGCTGAAAATAATCTAGCGAGCAGTAATAAAATGAGGAATAGCTTCTTAGATATTCCTTGCGGTGGTGGCAGCCATAGCATCATCGAGAAGCAGTGGGTGGCGCCGGCGGCGACCGCAACATCTCGGAGCTGTAGGTGGCGGCGACGGTCCTGGGCTAGCGCTTGGGCAGAGATGCTCCTCACAGTCGGCGTCTGGATCCACTCTATTCAGTCGTACCCGAGCTTCTTGGCCGTTCCTTGTGACAGAGGCAGCGACCGTGGCATCGTGGAGCGGTGGCTGTGACTGAGGAGAGACAACATACATCTCATCAAAATATCGAACGAATACCAAATTCACATGACTACTAATAGCAAGACTTCTCCCATATCCTCAGGAACAAACGTAACTACTCACAAAGCATATTCATGTTCATAATCAGACGGGTATTAATATGCATGTAGGATCTGAACATATGATCTTCCACCAATTAAACCAACCAGCATCAACTACAAGGAGTAAGGGCGTGTTCCGTACTCCTCCAACTCTCAACTCCTCAAACTCCCAGCCAGGAGTCCAACCGAACGGCTCCACTCCAGGATTTAGACAAAAGAAGCTGGCTAAAAACGTAGTACAAATTTTGTGGAGTCGTGGAGTTGGGAAATCACAGCTCCTCCAAAACTAGGAAGTCAGAGTTGAGAGATAATTACTAGTCCCTGCCACCGCCAAGCGAATCCTTCTCGTACCGGTTCGCTGCCAGTATCACGAGTTGTCGCTCCCCACACCATTCCCCTCCTGTCCGCCACCAGGCCTTTGGCCCAGTCCATATTTTCCCAACCCTTTGCATTACCAGCCTGCTCTTGCTGGGCCACAAAGGGGCAATTTTGTGGGCTTCAGGTTCGCTCCTGGTGCGACCGAGAAGCGGTGACGCCGAACGGATCGATGACTCCAAGATCGATAGTGAGAAGCTGGCACTGGATTCGTAACGTTGGAGTTGAGGATCTTTTGGCCATGGAGGGCTACCGAACACGCCCTAATTAACACTACTAGCAACCCACAGGTACCAATCCCGGACTTGAAGACAAGAATTGGATACAAGAGATGAACTAGGGTTTTGAGAGGAGATGGTGCTGGTGAAGATGTTGATGGATATTGCCCTCTCCCGATGAGAGGAGCGTTGGTGATGACGATGGCGATGATTTCCCCCTCCCGGAGGGAAGTTTCCCCGACAGAACAGCTCCGCCAGAGCCCTAGATTGGTTTCGCCAAGGTTCCGCCTCGTGGCGGCGGAGTTCCATCTGAGAAGATGGCTTATCATTTTTTTCATCATTGAAAGACTTCATATAGCAGAAGATGGTCATCGGAGGGCCACCAGGGGGCCCATGAGGTAGGGGGCGCACCCAGGGGGGTAGGCCACGCCCCCACCCTCATGGGCAGGGTGTGACCCCCCTGGTGAACTTCTCACGCTCGGTATTTTTTATATATTCTGAAAACGTCTTCCGTGAAGTTTCGGGACTTTTGGAGCTGTGCAGAATAGGTCTCTAATATTTGCTCCTTTTCCAGCCCAGAATCCCAGCTGCCGGCATTCTCCCTCTTTATGTAAACCTTGTAAAATAAGAGAGAATAGGCATAAGTATTGTGACATAATGTGTAATAACATCCCATAATGCAATAAATATCGGTATAAAAGCATGATGAAAAATGGACGTATCAACTCCCCCAAGCTTAGACCTCGCCTGTCCTCAAGCGAAAGCCGAAATCGAAAAGTATGTCCACATGTTTAGAGATAGAGGTGTCGATAAAAGTAAAATACGGACATGAGGGCATCATGATCATTCTTAGAACAACAACTTACATAATACTTGTCATATGATTTCTTATGCTAGAGTAATAATTCAATCACAATTTCAAGTATGAATCATAAACTTCATTGAAAACTAACAAACTATAATCCCAGTCATTGGAGCAATTGCAATTTATCATAACATAGGAAAGAGTCAATATATAAGAGCTTTTCAGCAAGTCCACATACTCAACTATCATATAGTCTTTCACAATTGCTAACACTCACGCAATACTTATGGGTATGGAGTTTTAATCAGAAACAGAGAAAGATAGGGGCTTATAGTTTTGCCTCCCAACGTTTTACCTCAAGGGTAATGTCAACAATAATAGTTCATGAAAACTCACATCCAACTAGCCATATATACCAGGATCTTTCCAACATGTTGTGCTTGCCAAAAGATAAAATGTAAAAAGGAAGGGTGAAGATCACCATGACTCTTATGCAAGGTAGGAGATAAAAGTAAAAGATAGGCCCTTCGCAGAGGGAAGCAGAGGTTGTCATGCGCTTTTATGGTTGGATGCACAAAATCTTAATGCGAAAGAACGTCACTTTATATTGCCACTTGTGATATGGACCTTTATTATGCAGTCTGTCGCTTTTATTTCTTCCATATCACACGATCGTATAAAGCTTATTTTCTCCCACACTAATAAGTCATACATATTTAGAGAGCAATTTTTATTGCTTACACCGATGACAACTTACTTGGAGGATCTTACTCAATCCATAGGTAGGTATGGTGGACTCTCATGGCAAAACTTGTTTAAGGGTATTTGGAAGCACAAGTAGTATCTCTACTTGGTGTGATGAATTTGGCTAGCATGAGGGGTAAAGGCAAGCTCAACCATGTTGGATGATCCATGACAATATAATTTATCTCAGATGTAAGAAAGCATAACCCATTACGTTTTCTTCCTTGTCCAACGTCAACTTTTTAGCATGTCATATTTTAATGAGTGCTCACAATCATAAAAGATGTCCAAGATAGTATATTTATATGTGAAGACCTCTCTTTCTTTATTACTTCCAATTAATTGCAACGATGACCAAAACTATGTTTGTCAACTCTCAACAACTTTTATTCATCATACTTTTTCTTTGTGAGCTCATTACTCTCCATAAGATCCTTATGATCTCTTTGTTTCCCTTTTTTTTATTTATTTCTCTTTTCTTTTATTCACTTAGGATCATGGCAAAATAATCAAGCCCTTGACTCAACACTAATATTTATTGTATAACTCACGGACTCGATTACATAGAAGGATCATAAAGCAAAACTCAAAACTAGATCATGCCATAAACTTTATTCTACTAGATCAAGATATTACCAAAAGGATTGAACTAAGAAAAATGGTAAAGATAAAAGTGATGGTGATACGATACTGGGGCACTCCCCCAAGCTTGGCAGTTGCCAAAGGGAGTGCCCATACCAGATACTCAATTCTTCTTTGTTGGTGGAGAAGGTGATGGTTTTGTTGATGGCGTAGGCTTGTCGTCCTTCTTCCAAGGCATAGGCTCACCATCATAGAAGGATGATCGAGTCTCCTGAAACCTCAAATCTGCAGCCAAACTCATCCTCTTGAATCTATATTCATACTCACAGTTTTGATTTTGCAGGTCATAGATCTAGGCTTGGAGGTGCTCGATTTTCTCATGAAGCTTGAAGATGGCCTCCCCAATGTCCTTGACGTCCAACTTGTGGTTGTTGGTGAACTCTGTGATCATAATGTGATCGGAATCGAGTCCATGCTCCACCATCTCCTGACACTTGAAAACTTCTTGCTCCAATGCCTCGAGCCTTGCCTCCGTGCTTCAGGTCTTCCTTGGTCCCTCAACATCGCGGATGTGCAACAACCCCTCACGCATCTCAATGGTTTGAGGGTGTTGCAGCACCTCCGCGAGGTAGGGGCTGATGACCTTCTCGAAGAACTGGTCCTTGGGGGCACTTGACGACGACATGACGTCCTGGATCTGTCAGAAAAACAGCTCGAAATAAAGACATGAGATTTTTTAGTGATACGGGAGTCAAAACCTCCGGGAGATTATATAATGAATTTTTACCGACCAAAATGCGTGTCATGTAAGAAAACGGAGTCCGGAAAGCGCACGAGGTTCCCACGAGGTAGGGTGGCGCGCCCAGGAGGGTAGGGCGCGCCCTCCACCCTCGTGGAGCCCTTGTGTCCTTCCCGGACTGCTTATTATTTTTCTATTTTTCTAAATATTCCAAAACGGAGAAATACTGCCTTAAAACTGTTTTGGAGTCGGTTTACTTACCGTACCACATACCTATTCCTTTTCGGAGTCTGAAACGTTCCGGACAGTGTCCCTTATGTATTCCTCCGGGGTTACGGTTTCAATAACATTGGTTTCAACATTTATGGGATTACCTGAGATATAATGTTTGATTCTTTGACTGTTCACCACCTTTGGATTTGTGCCTTCGAAGTTGTTGATTTTTATGACACCGGAACGATAGACCTCCTCGATAACGTAAGGACCTTCCCATTTAGAGAGAAGTTTTCCTGCAAAAATCTTAAACGAGAGTTGTATAGCAATACATAATCACCTACATTAAGCTCACGCTTTTGTATCCTTCTATCATGCCATCTTTTAACTTTTTCTTTAAACAACTTGGCATTTTTGTAGGCTTGGGTTCTCCATTCATTGAGTGAGCTAATATCAAATAACCTCTTCTCACAGGCAAGTTTAAAATCATAATTGAGCTCTTTAATATCCCAATATGCCTTGTGTTCTAGTTCGAGAGGTAAGTGACATGCTTTTTCCATAAACCATTTTATACGGAGACATACCCATTGGATTTTTATATGCAGTTCTATAGGCCCATAATGCATCATCAAGTTTCTTGGACCAATTCTTTCTAGACCTATTGACAGTCTTTTGCAAAATTAATTTGAGCTCTCTATTACTCAATTCTGCTTGACCACTACACTGAGGGTGATAAGGAGATGCAATTCTATGATTAACATCATATTTAGCAAGCATTTTATGGAAAGCACCATGAATAAAATGTCAACCACCATCAGTCATTAAATATCTAGGGACTCCAAATCTTGGAAAAATAACTTCTTTAAGCATTTTAATAGAAGTGTTATGATCAGCACTACTAGTTGGAATAGCTTCTACCCACTTAGTAACATAATCAACAACAACTAAAATATGTGTATATCCATTAGAGGCAGGAAAAGGTCCCATATAGTCAAAGCCCCAAACATCAAATGGTTCAATAACGAGTGAATAGTTCATAGGCATTTCTTGACGTCTACTAATATTACCAATTCTTTGACATTCATCACAAGATAAGACAAACTTACGGGCATCCTTGAAGAGAGTAGGCCAATAAAAACCAGATTGCAATACCTTATGTGCAGTTCTATCTCCAGCATGGTGTCCTCCATAAGCTTCGGAGTGACACTTGCGTAGGATCTGTTCCTGTTCATGCTCAGATACATAACGTCTAATAACACCATCTACTCCTTCTTTATAAAGATGTGGGTCATCCCAAAAGTAATGTATCAAATCATAGAAGAACTTTTTCTTTTGCTGGTATGTGAAACTAGGTGGTATAAATTTGGCAATAATGTAATTAGCATAATCAGCATACCATGGAGCAGTATGAGAAGCATTTATGACATTTAATTGCTCATCAGGAAAGCTATAATTAATAGGTAGTGGGTCATCAAGCACATTTTCTAACCTAGACAAGTTGTCTACAACGGGGTTCTCAGCTCCCTTTCTATCAACAATATGTAAATCAAACTCTTGTAGCAAGAGAACCCATCTAATAAGTCTAGGTTTAGCATCTTTCTTTTCCATAAGATATTTAATAGCAGCATGATCAGTGTGAATAGTTACTTTAGAATCAACAATATAAGGTCTGAACTTATCACAAGCAAATACAACTGCTATGAATTCTTTTTCAGTAGTAGCATAATTTCTCTGAGCATTGTCTAGAGTTTTATTAGCATATTGAATAACATTTAATTTCTTATCAACTCTTTGCCCTAGAGCAGCACCTACAACATAATCACTAGCATCACACATAATTTCAAAGGGTAAATTCCAATCAGGTGGCTGAACAATAGGTGCAGAGATCAATGTTTTCTTAAGTATTTCAAATGCTTCTACACAATCATCATCAAAGACAAATGGTATATCTTTTTGTAATAAATTAGTCAGAGGCCGAGAGATTTTTGAGAAGTCCTTAATGAACCTCCTGTAAAATCCGGCATGACCAAGGAAACTTCTTATACCCTTGATGTCCTTAGGGCATGGCATCTTTTCAATAGCATCAACCTTGGCTTTATCAACTTCAATACCTCTTTCAAAAACTTTATGCCCCAAGACAATACCTTCATTAACCATAAAGTGGCACTTTTCCCAATTCAAGACAAGATTAATTTCTTCACATCTCTGCAAAACTCGATCAAGGTTGCTCAAGCAATCATCAAAAGAAGATCCATAGACGGAAAAATCATCCATGAAAACCTCACAAATCTTTTCACAAAAGTCAGAGAATATAGCCATCATGCATCTTTGAAAGGTAGCAGGTGCATTACATAAACCAAAAGGCATACGTCTATAAGCAAAAGTACCAAAAGGGCAAGTAAAAGTAGTCTTTGATTGATCCTTGGCTGACACAGGTATTTGAGAGAAACCAGAATAACCATCTAGAAAGCAAAAATGTGTATGTTTGGATAATCTTTCTAGCATTTGATCGATAAAAGGTAAGGGGTAATGATCATTTTTAGTGGCCATATTTAATTTGCGGAAATCAATTACCATCCTATAACCTGTAATAATTCTTTGAGGAATCAATTCATCTTTATCATTAGGAACGACAGTAATACCTCCCTTCTTAGGGACACAATGAACAGGACTTACCCACTGACTATGAGCAACGGGATAGATTATACCTGCCTCAAGGAGCTTTAGTATTTCCTTTCTTACCACTTCTTTCATTTTAGGATTCAACCGTCGTTGATGATCATGAACTGGTTTAGCATCTTCTTCCAAATTTATTTTATGTTGACATAGAGTGGGACTAATGCCCTTAAGATCATCAAGAGTATACCCAATAGCAGCACGGTGCTTCTTCAGAGTTTTCAATAATCTCTCTTCCTCATGCTCTGAAAGGTTAGCACTAATAATAACAGGATATATCTTTTTCTCATCAAGATAAACATATTTAAGAGTATCAGGCAACGATTTAAGCTCAAACACGGGGTCACCCTTGGGTGGAGGAAGATCCCCTAGGTCAAACAGAATAGGTTCCTGTTTAAAGAATACTTCATCTATTTCCCTTTTTTCATTCATAAAATATCATTTTCATGGTCTAATAAATATTGCTCTAAAGGATCACTAGGAGGTACGACAATAGAAGCAAGACCAATAATTTCATCCTTACTAGGTAATTCTTCTTCACGGTGTTGTCTACTAAATTTAGAGAAATTAAATTCATGAGACATATCATCTAAACCGATGGTAACAACATCCTTTTTGCAATCTATCTTAACATTAACAGTGTTTAAGAAGGGTCTACCAAATATAATGGGACAAAAGCTATCTTGTGGGGAACCAAGAACAAGAAAATCAGCAGGATATTTAGTTTTCCCACACAAGACTTCAACATCTCTAACAATTCTCATTGGTGAAATAGTATCTCTACTGGCAAGTTTAATTTTGACATCAATATCTTCTAACTCAATAAGTGCAATATCATGCATAATTTCTCTATATAGGTCAATAGGTATTGCACTAGCACTGGCACCCATATCACATAAGCCATGATAATAATGATCTCCTATTTTAACAGAAATAACAGGCATGCCTACCACAGGTCTAGGTTTATCTTTAGCACAAGGTTTAGCAATTATAGCAGTTTCATCACAGAAATAAATAACATGCCCATCAATATTATCAGCCAAAAGATCTTTAACAATAGCAATATTAGGTTCAACTTTAACTTGCTCAGGAGGTGTATATGTTCTAATATTGCTTTTACGAACCACAGTTGAAGCTTTAGCATGATCCTTTATCCTAACAGGAGAAGGTGGTTTCTCAACATAAGAAGTGGGAACAATAGGATCATTATAAGTGATAATCTTTTCTTCAACTTTAATAGGTGCAGCTACTTTTACTTCTATGGGAGGATGATATTTAAACCATTTCTCCTTGGGGAGATCAACATAAGTAGCAAAAGATTCACACAAAGAAGCTACTATCTCAGAGTCAAGTCCATATTTAGTGCTAAATTTACGAAAAACATCGGTATCCATAAAAGATTTAACACAATCAAACTTAGGTGTCATACATGACTCCTTACCTTCGTCGAGGTCCCAATCTTCAGAGTTGCGCTTAATTCTTTCCAATACACTACTAGCAACCCACATGTACCAATCCCGGACTTGAAGACAAGAATTGGATACAAGAGATGAACTAGGGTTTTGAGAGGAGATGGTGCTGGTGAAGATGTTGATGGAGATTGCCCTCTCCCAATGAGAGGAGCATTGGTGATGACGATGACGATGATTTCTCCCTCCCGGAGGGAAGTTTCCCTGGCAGAACAGCTCCGCCAGAGCCCTAGATTGGTTCCGCCAAGGTTCCGCCTCGTGGCGGCGGAGTTCCTCTGAGAAGATGGCTTATCATTTTTTTCCTCATCGAAAGACTTCATATAGCAGAAGATGGTCATCGGAGGGCCACCAGGGGGCCCACGAGGTAGGGGGCGCGCCCCCCACCCTCGTGGGCAGGGTGTGGCCCCCCTGGTGAACTTCTTGCGCTCGGTATTTTTTATATATATTCTGAAAACGTCTTCCATGAAGTTTCAGGACTTTTGGAGCTGTGCAGAATAGGTCTATAATATTTGCTCCTTTTGCAGCCCAGAATCCCAGCTGCCGACATTCTCCCTCTTTATGTAAACCTTGTAAAATAAGAGAGAATAAGCATAAGTATTGTGACATAATGTGTAATAACAGTCCATAATGCAATAAATATCGATATAAAAGCATGATGCAAAATGGACGTATCAGGATGTGGGAGAGGAACTTTAGTGCTTGTTGTAACGTGCTTGTGGCATTTCACGCCTTCTGCCCATAGTAACACATGGTCATTTCTTTGCCACTGTAGACCCATGGTGAAGGTGAGGTGGACATCATCCGGATTTAAAGAAGAGGGCTCCAGCAAGAAATGTCCTGCTACGGTAGGAAACTAAGCAGGCAGGGGAGAGTCCGGCAAGAAAACAAAGGGTGCATTGTGGGGTGGGGTTTTTGTGTACAGCGGGCCCGTGTGGTCTGGATTTGGGGAAGCCCAGGATGTCCAAATATTGAATTTTAAAGAGCCCACTGGATACTCACAGGCCTTAATTATTTATTTAATTCATTTATATGCATTATAGCACGTAGCAAGGCACGGGCGTTCTATTAGTAATATATAAAGTCAGGTCCAGTAATTGTAATAGACAGGTTATATTTTCTACAGGTTAGACAACATGTATATCAAATATTAAGCGGCCCTCTTTGGGTGCCGTCTATAGCTATTTTGTGTGAATTTTCTACTTGAAAGTTGCACTTGGCTTGAGGTCTGTCGTCACCGGCGGGTTGCGTGTTGGTTACGTCTATTTCGGCGGGAGATTTCTCGTGTGTCGAGGGGTTGTCCGTTGGTCGTTGTTACCTTTATCTTAGGTTACGCTTATTGCTCGTGTAATTGGGAGTATTTTTTATTGGTGAATATTGGCGAAGTTCGTTGCATCGTAAAAGATCAAGCCAAATCAGCGGCGCATCCGAGCTCGTGTACTCATCAGTTGGTATCAGATTTCTGGGTTTATTATGATGTAAATTTTTTCCCCATCAATTTAGTGGTACATATTCTAAAATTGCAATGAGGACGGAGTACTACTTGGACGATGAGATGTCACAATGTGAAAAGGACCCATTGCGTCCACTTTCATGGTTACAAATCTACACAAGAGTGGAGGTTGGAGCAACTACTTGTGCTACAATGTTGGATCGTTCTTGAAAAATAAATTCGGTGAGTAAATCTTTGGTTGATGCATTACAATTATCAACGACCGAACATCCAGAACCATATAGACTTTTGTGGCAAGGGAATTTTGTGACTATAAAAAATCAAGTAGAGGTGTGTTTCAGATTTTGTGGCCATACGAATTTTGTACTGTGTGATGTTCTTCCTCAGCATATGTCTGTGTGTACCTTTATACTTGGTCAATCTAGGACAGAAAAGAGAGAGCTGCAGACTGATAAATCTGGCACATTTTCTTGGAGGAAATTTAAGTTTGTTTGTCAAGGATAGTGGTCTTATTTTGAAGCATATTCTTCCGAATAATATTTGGAGGACCGTAAGAGGCGAGATCATGCACATGCTGCAATTGATGCAAAGAAACACCAAGAGAAGATGAAAGAGTTGGGAGGAAGAAAAGTTAAGGGAGGCCAAGACTGCTAATTTTTTCACCTCAAAAACCACTATTGATGCAACTGCTCGGGTGGAGGACTCAAAACTGAGAACAGTTTTGTTTCAAGAAGGAGAGGATGATATGACCAGCTTTATTAATGTTCATACTGACAATGATAATGTCCAAGCTGCTGGTCAGTATCAAGTCATCGTTGCTCCATTAGTTACTGTTAACAATACATATGCTGGAACAGATCTGCGGCTGAGTTAGGAAGGCAAGTATGGGCTAGTTAATATAACATGTACGCATGCTGATACAATTCATGGTTTGACAAGAAGTCTTCATGGCTTTGGCTTGGATCGGAAGAAAAGGAATCAAGATGCAAGTATCTATATCTATACTACTATTAAACAATCAAACTGATTCTTTCATAAAGCCACACGACAGATGTACACAGCTTGATTAGCACCGTTAAATTAGCCCCAGTAATGGTTAGGATTAATTTAACTCTGTGTCAGTGTGCAATTAACAATTTATCACGACTGAACGCACTCCACCCGCGAAGAAATATTCCACGACGCGTCCGCATACGACGCTTCCTCAACGCAAAAATGGTACTAAACCAGAGGGGAAAAGCACTCTCCAACTCACGACCCGTGCAGCAGCGCGCCAAGCGGCCCCTATACGACGCTTCCTCAACGCAAAAATGGTACTAAACCAGAGGGGAAAAGCACTCTCCAACTCGCGACCCGTGCAGGAGCACTAGTAGAAAAAGGGTCAAACGTGAAGTACATTAGTGCCGGTTTGAATTTGAGCCTACCATTAGTGCCGGTTCGAACGACTATGCATTAATGCCGGTTCGTGTTGAACCTTTAGTACCGGTTCGTGTCATGAACCGGTACTAAAGGGGTGATGGCAGGCTGGCGTCAGGCCGGGACCCCACGATCACCTTTAGTACTGGTTCGTGTCACAAACCGGTACTAAAGAGCTAACCTTTAGTACCGGTTTGTGCCACGAACCGGTACTAAAGGGGTCTGACCTATAGTACCGGTTTGTGTGACACAAACCGGCACTATAGGGCAATTTTCAAACTCTACCTCCCCCCCCCCCGTGTGTCGCCATTTCAGTTCTGAAAAAATCAAAAGAAAATGATAAAAACTTCAAAAAATAAAATCCTTCGAGAGGTAGTTATATTACTACACCTACTAGTTAGAAAATTTTGAAAACTTAAATTTGGACATGTTTTGCAAAAAGTGTAGGGAAAATGTAAAACGGCAATAACTTTTGCATACGATGTCGGAAAAAAAATGTATAATATATCAAAAAAAATCAGCACGAAAATCCGCATCCGATGGAGACCGCCTACGACCTGTTTGCAATTTTTTAGAATCCTCAAATTCCAAAAGGAAAAAAAGATATGGTCAAATTTAAGTTTTTTTAAAAAAATTTGTTAAATCTAGTCAAACTACTTATTCAAGAAGTATTAATGTTACTACATAATTATTCAAGAATATTAGTGTTACTAAATAATTATTTTAATTTTTTGAATTTTGGTCAAATCTGGTCAAACTATGATCAAACTGTGGTCAAACTATGGTCAAACTGTGGTCAAACTATGGTCAAACTTATTCAAGAAATATTAGTGTTACTAAATAATTACTGTTTTTTAGAATAATAGTTTCAAACTCAAACAGTGAAATGTGTGACTTCATGCTCAAGCTAAACTCCTGAGGGTTAATAGGATTGGCATCTTACTATTGTCAGGAAAACAATAAGTGCAGACTTGGAAACGAAGGAGAATAGAACCCGAAAGTTAAGGGTGCTCGAGCTAGAGTAGTGAGAGGGATGGGTGACCGGTCGGGAAGTTAGATGATTTGGAATGAGTAATCCACACTTGAGCAGTTAAGAGAGGTGATTAGAGACTAAATCACCTAATAATTCAGAAAAATTAAAAATCGAAAAAATAAAAATTAAAAAAATTCCAAAATTTTCAAAAAAAAATTAAAAAAAACCCTTTAGTACCGGTTGGTAACCCCCATACCAGGGCGCGAGCGCACGCCACGTGGTGGCACTTTAGCGCCGTTTCGTGCCGAACCGATACTAAAGGGGGGGGCCTTTAGTGCCCACCAATTAGTGCCGGTTATGGAACCGGCACTAAAGGCCCTTACGAACCGGTTTTAAAGCTCCATTTTCTATTAGTGCAGCGCGCCAAGCGGCCCCTATTAGCCCGACTGTTGGAACCGCCCAGTCCGCCTGGGCGCTCCGATGCCGTGGCCTGCCTCTGCACGCCCGCGCACCACCGGCCAGCAGCGCATACCTTGATCCCCAATTCCCCCATGGGTGCTTACTTTCTCTGAATCTCTGGTTTAGATAAATTTACATCGAATTCGACAAGATTTTCGGTACAAATCTGAATTTGTCTAGACCCGGAAGCTCCTCCTGTCCTTCATGCTACTTCAATTCAGTGGAGTCTCGAGACTGCAGGCATGCGGCAGCCCCGGTTTCAATTTGTCCAGAGACAGGAGTCAGGCAGCCATGTAATTCTTTATTTGTACAACACTACACCAGTGCGTAGTATGTTCAATTATTACCCATACCATATAGAAATACATATGGGCAGTAGGCACTACATTGATTTTTATTATAGAATTATTGAAGAATTTTTATTGTACAGCAACACAACTAGAACTTCTAAAGGTTTTCAGTATGTTTGTAAGACCACATTGATCTATTTCTATATGGTATTGGCAACCATGACACAATGTGCGTACGCAGCCTGGTGGTGACAAACTGGTTGTTTCGACATCTTCATGTATTCCATGATTCTATCTTGCAGGTGCACGTCAACAAAGGTGCCTACAGCCGGTGGACGCTTGGGTCCTTCGCCAAAAGTGAATCCCATATCCAGGTAAAAAATAGGTGTTTTGTGAATTTTCATGTGTTTATAGCACCTCAATTTTTCGTAATTGCTCATTGGTGTATAGTGATGCACTATGAAGTAAGTTATCCGCCCCCCACAAAGACACGTCAAGCCTGCAAAGGTAGTTTCACCGCCAAAACCACATTTGTTTCTACCATATGCACTCAAATATTTTGTATTTCCCTTGGGATTTCGGTGGATTTGAACATAATGTTTGTTTGTACTGAATCGTGCTGCATAAGAGGTAGGAGAAAATTAGCGAGTGGCTTCAGACCATTGGTTAGTGGTTCATGATTCGTTCGGCTGCAAGATGTTCTGAAAAGACCATTGGTCATTACTCATTAGGTGTTGTCTCCATCGTTATTTTACTGTATGATAACATAATTATGGATTTTTCTTACAAATACTTGGTCATTAGCTGTGACAGTTCTTAATTTACTGTTTGGAAGTAACCAGGGATACTAAAATTATCATCAATCGTTGTTTTCATTCTTTATTGTTCATATGAAACCCACCCGCCTTTTCTGATTTCCGAAAGTCTATGATGATTTTGGGCATACCAAGCTAAAAGAAGATATCTTCCATGTAAGTTTGATATACTCGCGATACATCCTTGCTGCTTTTAGGATGACAGTGTGGACTTGGGATTTTTGGATGGAACAAAGAGTTCGAAACCAACACCATTTATTATTATGGATGTATGAGCCATCTCACTGTAGGTGGACCTTTTCTCAGAAGCACAACTTACTTTATTTTATGCTTTATGAGTGTAATCTCCAATTTCGTTTGCAGGTATACCATTACTCTTCTCACGCTCTTGCAGATGCACGACATGTAGCTTTTCAGCCTTGCAAATTAGAGATTTTGATTGATACATGCATATTGTTGGGCGGCCGCTCCTGATCTGTTGTTGGGTGGCTGGCATCCTTCATGTTCTTGCCCAAATTCAGATTGAGGTGGTTCGGTTATGGTGATCAAGATCAGGTCAGACGATGGTGGTAGTTGTAGACCTGTAGTGGCCCACCATGGCTCCATGACGTTAAAGGTCAGATGCGGCGGAGTTCATCCCTCCAAATCTAATGGTTGACTTCAGTGTGAGATGCAGATTAAGGAGGACCACTTGATACAGAGGGATGGTTGTGTAGCGGTGGCGGTTGCAAATCTCATGTAGCTGTCAGGATCACGGAGAAGTCGGTCTCGACCTTCGGGGTGAAGAGCCCAGGTCTGACCCAAGGTGGTCATACCTAGCAATGGCGATATTTTTTTCTTATGTTTTACCTTGTTGAAGGCATTGCTGGATATGCTCGGACTGGTTCTTTAGGGTGAAAATATAGATTCTTGCCTTGTTGGTTGGATCCGGTGACAACGGTGCTTGAGCGTCGCTCCCTTCTCGAAGGCGTTGCTGTTAAGAGCATCATCGTCCATATGATGTCATGAGATGGTTGGTGCGGATATGATCATTGTTGTAGTTTGTCGATTCCTGATCTAATTGTTAGGGTTTTATTTTTTATTTTTTTCTACACATAGCTTCGGTCTTATATGACCGCTATTTGTCGGTGAGCATAAGCTAGCCTTGACTTTTTTGTTCGAATCAAATTTGTTGGTTCTGAGTTTTCCACCAATATACGAGCCATCGTTGCCTTCATGGTTATAGGTGGCGGTAGCTTGGGCTTCAAGCCTGGGATCAAGCATGCAAACCCGTCGGACGATATTCGAGAGGAATGAAGCAAGAACTTCATGTGCTTGTTCTCTTGGGCCTTTTTTTTGCCCAATAGCATGAGTAACCACTCGCTCAGTCACTACATAATACAGCCTCCGTTCCTAAATATTTGTCTTTTTAGAGATTTCAAATGGACTACCATACACGGATGTATATAGACATATTTTAGAGTGTAGATTCACTCATTTTGTTCCTATGTAATCACTTGTTGAAATCTTTAGAAAAACAAATATTTAAAGACGAAGGGAGTATGTGTGTTATTTTAATACGTGCATTGCACATGCATGATTACTAGTGCATGTACAAGGATTCCAATACATGCATGTGCATGCAAATGATACATACACTAGCACGTTCGATAAAGGTGTGTATCAATTTGGTTGTTTCTTTTGGTTGCCACGTCCAAAAGTAGTCCAAGTTGTACACGCACTTGAGTACTACTTTCTTGAGATTAACCGAAGAATCCTAAGCTGCTACTAGAGGTGCTCCAAGTATTCAGTCAACTTGTTAGGCAAGTTTCTAGAGGTCGAATAATATATAAAGTCAGGTCCGGTCATTTGGTCATTGTAATAGACAGGTTAAACAATATGTGTATCGAATATTAAGCGGCCCTCTTTAGGTGCCGTCTTTAGTTATTTTGTGTGAATTTTCTACTTGAAAGTTGAACTTGGCTCGAGGTTCGCCGTTACCGGCTGGTTACATCTATTTTGGCGGGAGGTTTCTCGTGTGATGAGGGGTTGTCTGTTGGTCGTCGTTGCCTCTACTTTAGGTTACACACATTGCTCATGTAGTTGGAAGTATTTTTTATCGATGGATATTGGAGGAGTTCGTTGCATCGCCAAAAATAAGATAGAGAGTTCTACCAGCAGTTTCGTAGGAACAAATTCACATCTTGCTACCGAATGCTTCACCTGATACATTGATCTAAGGGAAACGTTGCATACCGGCGGACCGGCCGAAGCTTCGGCCGGTCATGCACGCACCGCTCGATCGTGTAGCCATCCCGCTCAGCATCTCCCAGATCCATGTTTGCATGGTTGGTTTTCCCTTTCTCAGCCCATCACGTGCCCTTGGCCCATCACGGCCGCTCGTTCAGTCTTCAGCCCTTTCTCTTATCTTCTTTCACACAAAGAGCCCACCTGATTCTTGAAAAAAAAAATGAGGAGCACACACAGGTGGTCTTCGATACTTTATCTTCACCAACTGCTCACTGAAGCTCCGAGGTGGGTTGGGGAAAGAGCTGCTACCACAGACTGCATTCGTTTGTCCGCTATGTTGTAACCGTGGTGACCATGGCCATGCCCACACCATCACGGTTCTGCGAGCTCAAGGGCAGGCGAGGGTGCTGCATGTTGCGACCGTGGTGATTGCATGCTGGAACCAACGTCGCGGTGTGCTGGAACCGGCGACAGTTTTTGCACCGTCGACTCACGGTGGAGCTACGACGCGACGACGGGGACAAGAGTTTCTGTTGCAACCGTCGTTGAATTTTTCTACAACCGACGTGAAAATTTGTTACATAAATTCATGGCAGAGATGCAACCCGAGACAACGGCAACGGCAATTTTTGTTGCAACCACCGTTGTCTTTTGCTACAACCAGCGAGTTTTTTTTACATCCATTTTAATGGTGATGACTGGTGGCAATCGTTCATGCAACCCTGTGCAGCAAGCGTCGGCGATGGAAAAAAGCTTCAACCGACACCAAAAAGAAAACTTCAACCGACAAAAAAAAGCTTCAACGAGTGCGAGTGGTGACGCTGAGAGCTGCGGCCGGCGACACGGGTGGTGCTGCGATGGACGTGCTACGGCGGCGGCATGGTGGTGCTGCAATTTTGTTGCGGCGAGTTTCTTTTGCTGGAACTAGTATAAGTGGTACTGCTACAACAATGATTTGATGCAACCGTGTTCACTTTTTGCTACCACGGTGACGGCAATTTGCTACATCCATCCACGGCCCATGACGGAGCTATGACCCATGACGACGGAGATGACTTTTTTGCTGCAATCATCGTCATTTGTTTCTACAACCGGCGAGGATTTTTGCTACATCCATTCATGATAGAGATACGACCCGGCCGGGATGGCGAACGATGCCTCATTTTGCTATAAACCATCACCGGCATCGACCCTGTGCTACAACCGCGTTGCTTTTTTGCTTCAATCGGCATCACAATTTGCTACAGCCGGTGTCTCCATTTGCTACAACCGGTGTGGCATTTTTTGCTACATTGCACAAGCCGATGTCGGAATTTTGCTACAATCGTGTCAGGCCATGCTACAACCAGCGTTTCAAATTGCTACAGCCGGTGGCAGTGCAAGCGGCAACCGGCATCGCGACTCAACGGCGAAGATGATTTTTTGCTAGAACCGTTGCTTGATTTTGCTGGAACGGGCGCTCATTTTTTGCTGGAACCTATGATCGGGATGTTACGACTGTGAGATGTGACCGATAAGCATGAGCTGTGGCATCAGCCGTGATCGACGACGAGCACGCCGGCAAGCTGCTACCGGCCATGGAGTTTTGCTGGAACCGGCTGCTTGGCATGCTGGAAACGGCTAAGCGGCAAGCTGCAACCATGATGATGTTCTCGACTGCGGCGGTGCCTACGCGAACAGTAGGGATGCTGGCACCACGTGTTTGTGGAGCTGCAATCGAGTTCGTGTTTTGCCGGAATCAAGTCTTGTGGATGCTACAATGGTGACCACGGCATTTTGCAACAACGGGCGCAGCGAGCTAGATTCCTACAAAGCAGGATGTTGCGACCATGCCTGCGGCGTGCTAGAACCTTATCCCTGTGATGCTACAAGGGCCTCCGCAGCGAGCTGCAATGATGGCGACGGTGAGACTAGTTTTTCTCTGGATGTGGGGGTAGATGCTACAACGGTGTCGATGGCGAGCTGGAACCGCGTCTGCGAGATGCTACAATGGTGACCGTGAAAGAGTTCAAAGCTTCGACCATGGGGGAGTCGCTGGGCTGCCGCCGGTGAGTTAGTCGGCGCTGCAATAGAAGCATGCGTAGGATATAGGAGGGAGGAGGTGGTGCAGGGGCACAGGAGATGGACACGGGGGAGACGGGGGGAGCAGAAGTGGAGACTGTTGGGGAACGTAGTAATTTCAAAAAAATTCCTACGCACACGCAAGATCATGGTGATGCATAGCAACAAGAGGGGAGAGTGTTGTCCACGTACCCTCGTAGACCGAAAGCGGAAGCGTTAGCACAACGCGGTCGATGTAGTCGTACGTCTTCACGATCCGGCCGATGAACTACCGAACGCACGGCACCTCCGAGTTCAGCACACGTTCAGCCCGATGACATCCCTCTAACTCCGATCCAGCCGAGTGTTGAGGGAGAGTTTCGTCAGCACGACAGCGTGTTGATGATGTTGATGTTCTACCGACGCAGGGCTTCGCCTAAGCACCACTACAGTATTATCGAGGTGGACTATGCACTAGTGCAGAATCGGGCAATAGCACCGGTTCGTAAGGCCATTTAGTGCCGGTTCCATAACCGGCACTAAAGTGTGGGCACTAAAGGCCCCCCTTTAATACCGGTTCAGCACGAACCGGTGCTAAAGGGAAACCACGTGGCACGAGCCAGCTCCGGGGGCCGGGAGCCCTTTAGTACCGGTTGGTAACACCAACCGGTACTAAATGTTTGTGGGTTTTTGTTTTATTTTGTATTTTTTAATTAAATTTGTGTTATCAATTTAATTTAGGATTGTTTTACGTTATAATGAGTTGTAGTCGTCGTCATCATCATCATCATCATCATCATCATCATCGCATATTAATAAATAAATAAACTCTAGCTAGCTAAAAATCATACTAGTCGTCTAATTATCACTATTTAATCATCATAGTCATTACCGCTAGCTATCTAATCATCACCAACACTGGCTAGCTTAAAGAGGAAACATTCACTTTGTAACAGAAGCAAAGATATCATCGAGTTCAACATAATCATCACCAACATCAAAGTTCAGGACATGGACATGAGACACTAATTAAGAGCATGAACTAGTGCTGCTCCCTCTCAGGTAGAATAGCATAGAACATGTACAGCTCTCCTGATTCATCATACGGGAGCATGTAGATGAATCTGTCTCCTAATCTTGGGTTGCACTTCTCCTTGCTGCCCCCTAGTACTTCTCTGCGATCGTTAACAATTTTGCTCCAATCTTTCACTATTAAGCATTCTTCGCTTTCAGAAATCCTGAATGCACTCATGTGCAATGTAGGATATCTTGGCCGTAAGCTAACCATTGACATGTCACCTTTAGTCTCGACCCACTGAGGCACAACTGTCATCGGAAGTCCCTGTTGAAGAACATCGCATAATTAATATACTAAGCAATGAAAGTTTAGCTTCAAAAATAATGTATGCAAAAGATGCACTAATTAAGTGTTG
>NW_021279670.1:42169-44458 GCF_002162155.2 Triticum dicoccoides
TTGTCCTATTCGGACCAAGGGAGGGGAGGGGCGCGCGGCCCATCTTGGGCTGCCCCTTCTCTTTTCCACTAAGGCCCACTTAGGCCCATATAGCTCCCGGGGGGTTCCGGTAACCTCCCGGCACTCCGGTAAAATCCTGATTTCACCCGGAACACTTCCGATATCCAAACATAGGCTTCCAATATATCAATCTTTATGTCTCGACCATTTCGAGACTCCTCGTCATGTCCGTGATCACATCCGGGACTCCGAACAACCTTCGGTACATCAAAATGCATAAACTCATAATATAACTGTCACCGTAACCTTAAGCGTGCGGACCCTACGGGTTCGAGAACAATGTAGACATGACCGAGACACGTCTCCGGTCAATAACCAATAGCGGAACCTGGATGCTCATATTGGCTCCTACATATTCTACGAAGATCTTTTATCGGTCAGACCGCATAACAACATACGTTGTTCCCTTTGTCATCGGTATGTTACTTGCCCGAGATTCGATCGTTGGTATCCCATACCTAGTTCAATATCGTCACCGGCAAGTCTCTTTACTCGTTCTGTAATACATCATCCCGCAACTAACTCATTAGTTGCAATGCTTGTAAGGCTTTAAGTGATGTGCATTACCGAGAGGGCCCAGAGATACCTCTCCGATAATCGGAGTGACAAATCCTAATCTCGAAATACGCCAACCCAACATGTACCTTTGGAGACACCTGTAGAGCTCCTTTATAATCACCCAGTTACGTTGTGACGTTTGGTAGCACACAAAGTGTTCCTCTGGCAAACGGGAGTTGCATAATCTCATAGTCATAGGAACATGTATAAGTCATGAAGAAAGCAATAGCAACATACTAAACGATCGGGTGCTAAGCTAATGGAATGGGTCATGTCAATCAGATCATTCAACTAATGATGTGATCATGTTAATCAAATGACAACTCTTTGTCCATGGTTAGGAAACATAACCATATTTGATTAACAAGCTAGTCTAGTAGAGGCATACTAGTGACACTCTGTTTGTCTATGTATTCACACATGTATTATGTTTCCGGTTAATACAATTCTAGCATGAATAATAAACTTTTATCATGATATAAGGAAATAAATATTAACTTTATTATTGCCTCTAGGGCATATTTCCTTCATTAAGGACAAATAGTTAAAATCTTACCATCTTTCGATTATAGATGTGACCGTAGTTCAATACGATCACCATTGGTCGCACGTTTTGAGTACTAACATTTCTAAGTTCAGGAATTTTTTTTGTCTTGACAGTATTAAGATCCTTAAGCCATGAAACATAATGACTTATCTCCTTGCAGTTTAGTTAAGCCCCGGGGCAGTAGTAGGTCATGTCTACCAAGCGCCTGACATGTTTGCTTGAACCGAAATAAGCTGACAATACAAATTAGTTGTCAACTATTTTTGAATAAACTGTATCAAAGACATAAACATATGCATGCATGGTTGAGAAAAACTCATATAATGGTAGAACTGGAGGAGTTTGCACATCGACCCAGATGTCTATATTACCTTCAATATCATCTTCCGGACGAATATCAAAGGTGACAACCATACCAGGCTCAAATGCATAAGCCTTGCATAGTGCTTGCCAAGTTTTGCATTCAAAATAGGTGTATGTGTCTTCATTATATAATTTGACGTTGAAAGTATACCCATGCTCCGTCTTCACACTACTAGGAAAAGGGCTATAGATGGGATTGACACTAATGGCGCACCAGAAAGATGGTGCGCCATTAGTATATACTAATGGCGCACCACAATCTGATGCGCCATTAGAGTTTAAACTACTAATGGCGCACCATGCTACGGGTGCACCATTAGTATCAATTTTTTTTTCACTAGTGCGCCTGTCCAAACATACTAATGGCGCATCCGGGCAAAGTGCGCCATTAGTAGTTGTAACTACTAATGGCGCACCAGGCAGCAGGTGCGCCATTAGTATAGAATTTTTTTTTGAACTAGTGCGCCTATCCAAACATACTAATGGCGCATCCTGCCCAAGTGCGCCATTAGTAGTTGTAACTATTAATGGCGCACCAGGCAGTGGGTGCGCCATTAGTATAGAATTTTTTTTTGAACTAGTGCGCCTATCCAAACATACTAATGGCGCATCCTGCTTAAGTGCGCCATTAGTAGTTGTAACTACTAATGGCGCACCATGCAAGAGGTGCGCCATTAGTAAGTGGGCAGCAACAAGATATTTGGGACAGCCTCTCCTACCAACACACTCACTTTCTCCCCACTTCATTCTCTCCACCTCCT
>NW_021279671.1:0-1125 GCF_002162155.2 Triticum dicoccoides
ATTTGAATCAAGGATTCAAATTTCAAATTCAAATATGGCCTTTTAAAGTGCTTTTCCTTGTTCTGCTTAAAACATCAATTTAACTTGTTTGATCATGCATGAAAATAGTACAGATGGATAGATTGGATTTTTCTGATCATTTTTCATATATAATTT
Source organism: Triticum dicoccoides (assembly GCF_002162155.2). Lineage (NCBI taxonomy): Eukaryota > Viridiplantae > Streptophyta > Magnoliopsida > Poales > Poaceae > Triticum > Triticum dicoccoides. The sequence continues at coordinate 157 of NW_021279671.1, forward strand.
GTCCAATTTGGAGTTACAGAATAAAAGTTATGAATTTTTGAAGTTTAAATAATATTCTGGAATTTCCTGATTTAAATTAAATCCAGAAAATCAATTACTGCGTCAGCCTGACGTCAGTGTGACGTCAGCAGGTCAACGGAACTGGTCCAGGTCAAACCTGACAGTGGGTCCCGCATGTCAGGGTGATTATTTTAATTAAAATTTTAATTAAAACTAATCCTGTTTAATTAACAGGGCTGGGCCCCACCTGTCATTGACTCAGGGGAGTCAACCAGGGCCCACCCGTGGTCAAACCCGGGTCGGCTGCACCGGCGTTTAGCCGCCGGCGAGCCCGACGCGGCGGCGGGAGTGGTTTTGGTCATTTCGGCCACCAAATGGGCCGCGGAGACCACCGGAGTGGAGCTGAGGACAAACCGCAGCTCTTGGCGGAGTCCGTTGGGGTCGGGGTGGCCGGAGTTGGCGCCGGCGACGACCTTGGCGGCCACCGGGGTTCGGCCGAAGACGAACTTGACGCTAGAGGGTTCGGTGAGGCTCGTGGAGTAGCTAGCTAGGTGCTGCGGGACTTGGTGAGTAAGATGGACACCAGTTTGTGGCCGGAGGATGACCGGGAGCACGTCGGCGACGAGCTCCACGGCGGTGGGTGCGGTTGAGCTCCGGGAGGTTGCTACACGGCTCGGGAGCAAGAACGGAAGGGAGGGGAAGATGGCTAAGCTCACAGTGAGTGCGACGGAGTCCTTGGTGCGGCCGGAGATGGACCGGAGCGACGACGGCGTTGAAGGGGATCTCCGGCGACGGTGAGCTCGGGCGAGGTCGGTGCGGTGGTCTCGGGCGTTGCGAGCGCTCGGGGCTCGGCTGCTCGATGAAGTGGACAGCGGCGGAGCTCCTGGACACGGTGAGACGGCGTGGGGTGGTCGGAGGGCGTGGCTGCGGCGAGGGGGTGGCGACGATGGCGTCGGCCATGGCTGGGGC
>NW_021279672.1:0-2678 GCF_002162155.2 Triticum dicoccoides
GATCTTCACGGGACCTGTGGATGCGCGCATAACCGACGGGCCAGGTCGGTCGCGCGGCGTAGATGAGGCGGATCGCAGCGGCGAGCGGGTGATCAAGCCGATCGCACGCGAGGTCGGGGACGCCGCTCGGTGAAGGCGTGGTGGCGGCGGAATCCGAGATGAAGCCGGCGGTGGTGGGCGGCAGGGCGGCTATGATTGGCCGCCGCATGGCGCGAGGCCGCCGGGTCGAGGTGATGCAGGAGTCCCGATCGGAGCAGGGCGGTGACGTCCGGCGTAGATCGACGAGCGGGCCGTCACGCGAACGGCGGTGGTGAAGGGCCGCCGCATGACGCGAGGCCGCCGGGTCGGGGCGACCGGCGGGCAGACGCGCGGACGACACGCGAGGCCGCCGGGTCGGTGAAGACGCCGGTGGAGTCGACACCGAAGTTGGAGTAGAGGCGCACGGGGTCGACGGCGGCGGTGGGCGACGCAAACCGGATCACAAAGACCGGAAAACCAAAAAAGTAGACGCCGATCAAAGCGACCGGCGAGAGAGAGAAAACCCGGAAATAAGGATCGGAAAAAAGACTCTCTAGGGCAGCCGGCCAACACGGCCGGTGGACGAACCCTAGGTACGGGCGGCGCGGCCCCCGGCGGCGGTCATGGAGGTCGACCGCCCCGGGGGCGGCGCGCAGGTGCGGAAGCGGCGGCGGCTAGGGTTTAGGATCGACTTGCGATAGCTACCATGTTAGAAGGGAAAGAGAGGTTTGGTGGAATAGTTGTTGTATTGCTTGAGCCTCGTGGGCATTTATATAGGAGTACATGATCAACTTGGAGTACAAGACAAACCAGAATAATTCCTAGTCTATCTTATGTTTCCTAACTAATCACAATACTCAACAGCATCACCGCCGGCCGTGCCCGCCCGCCCCGCATCGCCGCCGGCCGTCCCCGCCCCCTTCCCTGCCCCGTCGTCCCCACCCCCTTCCCGCCCCGCGGCTGCTCACTGAGGTGGTCGTGGCCGCGGCTCTGGCAGTCCGGCGCCCCTTTGCCGGCCCTCTGCCACTGGTGAGCACCGGCTCCGGCGGTCCGGTGTCCTCTGCTGCCGTTTTTTCGCCAAGGAAGGGCACAGAAGTTAATTGCAATTTATTCATTCAAAACCATGGACTGGTTCGAGATGAGTCCTGATAAGTGTGGTGGTTGCATCCATCTCACTGGATTTAATTCAAACTGGAGAGGGCAGAAATCTGACTCATCTCCTGTCAAATCCTTGGTTAAATGCATAGAAATCTAGTCTGTAACTGTCAATGGGCGTTGATTATATATTAGATTAGACAAGCGATCCACGAGTAGAAGGGATTAGTTACAAATTCCATGTTCTGTGGGAACAGAAATCACAATTAACTTTGCCACTCTGCTATGCAAATTTTTTGATGTGCATAGAGCTATAGGGGTTCCCGCTGAGTCCCGACGGTTGCATCCATCTCATTAGAGTTAGGCTCAATTCACATGGGTCTTTGTCTAACTATTTAAATTGCAGCCACCAAAGTTTCATTCTAGTAACATTGCAATTATTGTTTGTCGATCCCTTGGACCGTCTATCTTACTTTTGTTCACATACATTCTGTTGGCAGTGAACAATCCTAAAAAGAGTGCACCTACACTGAACGAGACATTTTTGGGTCTTCTATATCCGACTGAGAACTACAAAGTGTAAGTCCTTTCACAGTTTTGGTTATCACCTGTCCCAAGTCAAACTTCTTTTAGTCTTGACCAAGTATTTTGATTAATATGCTACTATCAAAAACATCAAGTATATATAGTGTGAAAATATGTTTTATGACAGAACTAATGAAACTAATTTGGTGTTGTAGATGTTAATGTATTTTTATATAATTTTTGTCAAACTTTAAGAAGTTTGACTTAGGACAAAGCTTGAACTTAATGTGATTTGGACCGGAGGGAGTAGGTTTCATTTACAGATATTATTGAAGTTTCAAAATCCAGTTAGTTACCTTTACACAGAGTCACATAAGTTATTTTATCTGAATTATTCAGAAAGAAGTAAAGACAATAGCTCAATTTCAGAAAGAGTATATTAGATCCTGCAGTATAATTTCACATAAGTTTACTTGCTTGGAGTTTTCATTATGGATGTCTCCCAATATACAAATGTACCGAGTTTGATTACCATGTTAAGATTACTTATATAATATATAATGATATGTATACTTCCACGACGATGAGATGATATATATACTTTTGGCACGGTGGATTAGCATTCTTTGTTGTGTCGCATCTTCGTGATGAGTGGTTTCTTGTTCATGATGGTCTTGCTACAAAATAATGATGAAATATTTGGTCTTGCTAAAAAATCTATGAAGGCACCTAGTAAATAAATCTATGAAGGCATTGGTCCGTGATCTGAACTTTTCACACTTGATGATCTAAGTTTTTTTGTTGGTAAAATTTACAGGCTTTTTGGTGTTGCATATCTTTGGAGTCATCGTCATCGAAGGCATTGGTCTGTGATTTCGTCGCTGTTTGACTACTTCGTCTACAGTCAAGGGTGAGCTACGAATCCATCTTAATAATCATGTCACTAGATTTTCTTTTCTCGTCAAGTCGCATAACCTAGGCGTCTCCCGTCTGAAATGGTTGCATCGATAAATATGCATTCAATTGCATATTTATCACCG
>NW_021279673.1:0-2678 GCF_002162155.2 Triticum dicoccoides
GATCTTCACGGGACCTGTGGATGCGCGCATAACCGACGGGCCAGGTCGGTCGCGCGGCGTAGATGAGGCGGATCGCAGCGGCGAGCGGGTGATCAAGCCGATCGCACGCGAGGTCGGGGACGCCGCTCGGTGAAGGCGTGGTGGCGGCGGAATCCGAGATGAAGCCGGCGGTGGTGGGCGGCAGGGCGGCTATGATTGGCCGCCGCATGGCGCGAGGCCGCCGGGTCGAGGTGATGCAGGAGTCCCGATCGGAGCAGGGCGGTGACGTCCGGCGTAGATCGACGAGCGGGCCGTCACGCGAACGGCGGTGGTGAAGGGCCGCCGCATGACGCGAGGCCGCCGGGTCGGGGCGACCGGCGGGCAGACGCGCGGACGACACGCGAGGCCGCCGGGTCGGTGAAGACGCCGGTGGAGTCGACACCGAAGTTGGAGTAGAGGCGCACGGGGTCGACGGCGGCGGTGGGCGACGCAAACCGGATCACAAAGACCGGAAAACCAAAAAAGTAGACGCCGATCAAAGCGACCGGCGAGAGAGAGAAAACCCGGAAATAAGGATCGGAAAAAAGACTCTCTAGGGCAGCCGGCCAACACGGCCGGTGGACGAACCCTAGGTACGGGCGGCGCGGCCCCCGGCGGCGGTCATGGAGGTCGACCGCCCCGGGGGCGGCGCGCAGGTGCGGAAGCGGCGGCGGCTAGGGTTTAGGATCGACTTGCGATAGCTACCATGTTAGAAGGGAAAGAGAGGTTTGGTGGAATAGTTGTTGTATTGCTTGAGCCTCGTGGGCATTTATATAGGAGTACATGATCAACTTGGAGTACAAGACAAACCAGAATAATTCCTAGTCTATCTTATGTTTCCTAACTAATCACAATACTCAACAGCATCACCGCCGGCCGTGCCCGCCCGCCCCGCATCGCCGCCGGCCGTCCCCGCCCCCTTCCCTGCCCCGTCGTCCCCACCCCCTTCCCGCCCCGCGGCTGCTCACTGAGGTGGTCGTGGCCGCGGCTCTGGCAGTCCGGCGCCCCTTTGCCGGCCCTCTGCCACTGGTGAGCACCGGCTCCGGCGGTCCGGTGTCCTCTGCTGCCGTTTTTTCGCCAAGCAAGAGCACAGAAGTTAATTGCAATTTATTCATTCAAAACCATGGACTGGTTCGAGATGAGTCCTGATAAGTGTGGTGGTTGCATCCATCTCACTGGATTTAATTCAAACTGGAGAGGGCAGAAATCTGACTCATCTCCTGTCAAATCCTTGGTTAAATGCATAGAAATCTAGTCTGTAACTGTCAATGGGCGTTGATTATATATTAGATTAGACAAGCGATCCACGAGTAGAAGGGATTAGTTACAAATTCCATGTTCTGTGGGAACAGAAATCACAATTAACTTTGCCACTCTGCTATGCAAATTTTTTGATGTGCATAGAGCTATAGGGGTTCCCGCTGAGTCCCGACGGTTGCATCCATCTCATTAGAGTTAGGCTCAATTCACATGGGTCTTTGTCTAACTATTTAAATTGCAGCCACCAAAGTTTCATTCTAGTAACATTGCAATTATTGTTTGTCGATCCCTTGGACCGTCTATCTTACTTTTGTTCACATACATTCTGTTGGCAGTGAACAATCCTAAAAAGAGTGCACCTACACTGAACGAGACATTTTTGGGTCTTCTATATCCGACTGAGAACTACAAAGTGTAAGTCCTTTCACAGTTTTGGTTATCACCTGTCCCAAGTCAAACTTCTTTTAGTCTTGACCAAGTATTTTGATTAATATGCTACTATCAAAAACATCAAGTATATATAGTGTGAAAATATGTTTTATGACAGAACTAATGAAACTAATTTGGTGTTGTAGATGTTAATGTATTTTTATATAATTTTTGTCAAACTTTAAGAAGTTTGACTTAGGACAAAGCTTGAACTTAATGTGATTTGGACCGGAGGGAGTAGGTTTCATTTACAGATATTATTGAAGTTTCAAAATCCAGTTAGTTACCTTTACACAGAGTCACATAAGTTATTTTATCTGAATTATTCAGAAAGAAGTAAAGACAATAGCTCAATTTCAGAAAGAGTATATTAGATCCTGCAGTATAATTTCACATAAGTTTACTTGCTTGGAGTTTTCATTATGGATGTCTCCCAATATACAAATGTACCGAGTTTGATTACCATGTTAAGATTACTTATATAATATATAATGATATGTATACTTCCACGACGATGAGATGATATATATACTTTTGGCACGGTGGATTAGCATTCTTTGTTGTGTCGCATCTTCGTGATGAGTGGTTTCTTGTTCATGATGGTCTTGCTACAAAATAATGATGAAATATTTGGTCTTGCTAAAAAATCTATGAAGGCACCTAGTAAATAAATCTATGAAGGCATTGGTCCGTGATCTGAACTTTTCACACTTGATGATCTAAGTTTTTTTGTTGGTAAAATTTACAGGCTTTTTGGTGTTGCATATCTTTGGAGTCATCGTCATCGAAGGCATTGGTCTGTGATTTCGTCGCTGTTTGACTACTTCGTCTACAGTCAAGGGTGAGCTACGAATCCATCTTAATAATCATGTCACTAGATTTTCTTTTCTCGTCAAGTCGCATAACCTAGGCGTCTCCCGTCTGAAATGGTTGCATCGATAAATATGCATTCAATTGCATATTTATCACCG
>NW_021279674.1:0-2134 GCF_002162155.2 Triticum dicoccoides
TCGCACTCTATTGGATATGGTGCGGTCTATGATGTCTCTTACCGATTTACCGCTATCATTTTGGGGATACGCTCTAGAGACAGCTACATTCACTTTAAATAGGGCACCGTCTAAATCCGTTGAGACGACACCGTATGAATTATGGTTTGGAAAGAAACCTAAGCTGTCGTTTCTAAAAGTTTGGGGATGCGATGCTTATGTCAAGAAACTTCAACCTGAAAAGCTCGAACCCAAGTCGGAAAAATGCGTATTCATAGGATACCCTAAGGAAACTGTCGGGTATACCTTCTACTTAAGATCCGAAGGCAAGATCTTTGTTGCCAAGAACGGATGCTTTCTGGAAAAAGAGTTTCTCTCGAAAGAAGTAAGTGGGAGGAAAGTAGAACTCGATGAAGTACTACCTCTTGAGCGGGAAAGTGGCGCAGCGCAGGAAACCGTTCCTGTGATGCCCACACTAACTGAAGAGGAAAACAATGATGATGATCAAGGTACTTCGGATCAAGTTACTACTGAACTTCGTAGGTCCACAAGGACACGTTCCGCACCAGAGTGGTACGGCAACCCTGTCCTGGAAATCATGTTGTTAGACAACAATGAACCTTCGAACTATGAAGAAGCGATGGCGGGCCCGGATTCCAACAAATGGCTTGAAGCCATGAAATCCGAGATAGAATCCATGTATGGAAACAAAGTATGGACTTTGACAGACTTGCCCGATGAACGGCGAGCGATAGAAAACAAATGGATTTTTAAGAAGAAGACGGACGCGAATGGTAATGTTACCATTTATAAGGCTCGACTTGTCGCTAAGGGTTATCGACAAGTTCAAGGGATTGACTACGACGAGACTTTCTCTCCCGTAGCGAAGCTGAAGTCCGTCCGAATCATGTTAGCAATTGCCGCATAATATGATTATGAGATATGGCAGATGGACGTCAAAACAGCATTCCTTAACGGGCATCTTAAGGAAGAACTGTATATGATGCAGCCGGAAGGTTTTGTCGATCCTCGGAACGCTAACAAAGTATGCAAGCTCCAGCGATCCATTTATGGACTGGTGCAAGCATCTCGGAGTTGGAACATTCGCTTTGATGAGATGATCAAAGCGTTTGGGTTTATGCAGACTTATGGAGAAGCCTGCGTTTACAAGAAAGTGAGTGGGAGCTCTGTAGCATTTCTCATATTATATGTAGATGACATACTCTTGATGGGAAATAATATAGAATTTCTGGACAGCATTAAGGCCTACTTGAATAAGTGTTTTTCAATGAAGGACCTTGGAGAAGCTGCTTATATATTAGGCATCAAGATCTATAGAGATAGATCGAGACGCCTCATAGGTCTTTCACAAAGCACATACCTTGATAAGATTTTGAAGAGGTTCAAAATGGATCAGTCCAAGAAGGGGTTCTTGCCTATGTTACAAGGTGTGAGACTGAGCTCGGCTCAGTCACCGACCACGGCAAAAGATAAAGAAGAGATGAGTGTCATCCCCTATGCTTCAGCCATAGGATCTATTATGTATGCCATGCTGTGTACCAGACCCGATGTAAACCTTGCCGTAAGTTTGGTAGCAATATACCAAAGTAATCCCGGCAAGGAACACTGGACAGCGGTCAAGAATATCCTGAAGTACCTGAAAAGGACGAAGGACATGTTTCTCGTTTATTGAGGAGACGAAGAGCTCGTCGTAAAGGGTTACGTCGACGCTAGCTTCGACTCAGATCTGGATGACTCTAAGTCACAAACCGGATACGTGTATATGTTGAATGGTGGAGCAGTAAGCTGGTGCAGCTGCAAGCAGAGCGTCGTGGCGGGATCTACGTGTGAAGCGGAGTACATGGCAGCCTCGGAGGCAGCGCATGAAGCGATTTGGGTGAAGGAGTTCATCACCGACCTAGGAGTCATACCCAATGCGTCGGGGCCGATCAAACTCTTCTGTGACAACACTGGAGCTATTGCCCTCGCGAAGGAGCCCAGGTTTCACAAGAAGACCAGGCACATCAAGCGTCGTTTCAACTCCATCCGTGAAAATGTTCAAGATGGAGACATAGAGATTTGCAAAGTGCACACGGATCTGAATGTCGCAGATCCGCTGACTAAACCTCTCTCGCGTGCAAAACATGATCAACAC
>NW_021279675.1:0-1661 GCF_002162155.2 Triticum dicoccoides
TAATTGCCTACGCTTCACGGCAATTGCACCCACATGAGGAGAATTATCCTACTCATGATCTAGAGCTTGCAGCCGTAGTCTATGCACTTAAGACCTGGCGACATTACCTCCTCGGTAATCGTTGCGAAATATTCACTGATCACCAAAGTCTGAAGTATATTTTCACCCAACCGGATTTGAATCTCAGGCAGAGACGTTGGGTTGAATTGATCACCGACTTCGACTTAGGAATAACCTACACCCCAGGGAAAGCCAACGTCATGGCTGATGCGCTAAGTCGTAAATCTTATTGTAACAACCTGATGTTACAACAAAGTCAACCGCTTCTCCATGAGGAATTTCGGAAGCTTAACCTTCATATTGTTCCTCAAGGTTTTCTCTCCACCATGGTGGCAAAACCTACCCTTACGGATCAAATTATCAAAGCACAGAAGGTAGTTCCGGGAATCTCCCGCATCAAGAGGAACATTCAGAAAGGAATTGCGAATTGTTTCTCCATTAATGATCAAGGAGTCGTATACTTCGGGAATCGATTAGTAGTTCCCAAAGTGCGCAACCTAAGGCGATTAATCCTTAAGGAAGCTCATGAATCTCCTCTCACTATTCATCCCGGTAGTACTAAGATGTATCAGGACCTACGCCAGAGGTTCTGGTGGACTAGGATGAAGAGAGAAATTGCTCAGTATATTGCTAACTGCGACGTCTGTCGTCGTGTAAAAGCAGAGCACCAACAGCCTGCTGGCACCCTTCAACCCTTAGCTATTCCTGAATGGAAATGGGATAAAATTGGTATGGATTTCATTACCGGTTTTCCCAGGACCAAGAGAGGGAATAATGCTATTTTCGTCGTGGTCGATCGTCTTTCCAAAGTAGCCCATTTCCTACCTGTTCGAGAGAGTATAACCGCTAGTCAGCTGGCAGATTTATACATCTCCCGAATAGTGTCCCTTCATGGTGTCCCTTTGGAAATTAACTCGGATCGAGGAAGTCTTTTCACCTCTCGATTTTGGGAAAGTTTCCAAAATGCTATGGGAACCCGTCTTTCCTTTAGCACCGCTTTCCACCCTCAGTCGAGTGGTCAAGTGGAACGCGTCAACCAAATTCTAGAAGACATGCTTCGAGCCTCTGTTATCTCATTCGGAATGGACTGGGAGAAGTGCCTTCCGTTTGCCGAATTCGCTTACAACAACAGCTATCAATCTAGCTTGGGTAAAGCGCCTTTTGAAGTTCTCTATGGACGACGATGTCGAACACCCCTTAACTGGTCAGAGACCGGGGAAAGACAATTCTTTGGCCCGGATATGATTCAGGAAGCAGAAGAACAAGTTCGTATCGTTCGTGAAAAGTTGAAAACAGCCCAATCCCGTCAAAAGAGTCAATATGACCGAAAACATAAGGCTATGACTTTCGAGGTTGACGAGAAGGCTTATCTTCGGGTCACCCCTTTGAAGGGAACCCATCGTTTCGGTATCAAAGGCAAATTGGCTCCTCGTTACATTGGACCTTTTCGCATTCTTGCCAAACGAGGAGAAGTTGCCTACCAGTTGGAACTACCTCCGCACCTCTCCAGAGTTCACGATGTCTTCCACGTTTCTCAACTCAGGCGTTGCTTCTCGGATCCTATCCGTGAAGTGGACCACGAAACGCTTGATCTCCAAGAT
>NW_021279676.1:0-1235 GCF_002162155.2 Triticum dicoccoides
GGGGGGGGCACGCCCCGGAGACGCGTCCCGCCTCTTTGGACATGCCACCACAACACCCCGCCTATATGAGGGCTCGGTGCAACGCTCCGGTGGCATTGCTACCCCCAGTGCACCCGTCCCGCCTAACCCTGTAGCATTTGACCACGGGATCTATCCCTTTGACTTTGCACAGCCGGGCTTTGACCAGTGGAACTCCCCACCCGGTTGTGTTAGGTCAGCCCATAGGAACACTTTGGAGCAACATCCGGGCCAGACCCACAGCAAGATCCCCTCCGTGTAGACCCGACTCGTCCGTTTCCCTCCTCCAGGTGCCGGCGGCGGCACCGTCCGTGAGGGAGGCACACCCTGGACACGCGTGCCGGGCGTTTGCAACCGCCATAACACTTCCAGACTTGTGAGAGGCAGCCTACGCAAGGTTTGGCGGCATGCTATCCCACGGAGGAAGCCGGCCACAGCCGTAGACGCGTGAAGGGCAATCCGCGTAGTGGGAATTTTTTGGATACTTCTCCATCACCAAAAATTATGAAAAAAATACCATCGTTCCTATAGCACATGTGCCCACGTTGTGCAAAAAAAACTCATCATTTTATAGTGCTCTGAGTATTTACTAATATTGACGCCGCATCGTTATCGCAGAACATCTACTACCGTGTCATCACCATCCGTGAGGGGGGGGGGGCATGCCCCGGAGACGCGTCCCGCCTCTTCGGACATGCCACCACCCCACCCCGCCTGTATGAGGGCCCGGTGCGATGCTCCGGTGGCATTGCTACCCCCCAGTGCACCCGTCCCGCCTAACCCTGTAGCGTTTGGCCAAAGGTCTAGCCCTTTGACTTTGCACGGACGGGCTTTGACCAGTGGACCTCCCCACCCGGTTGTGTTAAGTCAGCCCATAGGAACCCTTTGGAGCAACATCCGGGCCAGACCCACAGCAAGATCCCCTCCGTGTAGACCCGACGCGTCCGTTTCCCCCCTCTAGGTGCCGGCGGCGGCACCGTCCGTGAGGGGGGCACACCGCGGACACGCGTGCCGGGCGTTTGCAACCGCCACAACACTTCCAGACTTGTGAGAGGCCGCCTACGCAATATTTGGCGGCATGCTAGCCCCCGGAGGCCGCCGGCCACAGCCGTAGACGCGCGAAGGGCAATCTGCGTAGAGGGAATTTTTCGGATACTTCTCCATCACCAAAAATTATGAAAAAAATACCATCGTTCCTATAGCACATGTGCCCACGT
>NW_021279677.1:0-1235 GCF_002162155.2 Triticum dicoccoides
GGGGGGGGCACGCCCCGGAGACGCGTCCCGCCTCTTTGGACATGCCACCACAACACCCCGCCTATATGAGGGCTCGGTGCAACGCTCCGGTGGCATTGCTACCCCCAGTGCACCCGTCCCGCCTAACCCTGTAGCATTTGACCACGGGATCTATCCCTTTGACTTTGCACAGCCGGGCTTTGACCAGTGGAACTCCCCACCCGGTTGTGTTAGGTCAGCCCATAGGAACACTTTGGAGCAACATCCGGGCCAGACCCACAGCAAGATCCCCTCCGTGTAGACCCGACTCGTCCGTTTCCCTCCTCCAGGTGCCGGCGGCGGCACCGTCCGTGAGGGAGGCACACCCTGGACACGCGTGCCGGGCGTTTGCAACCGCCATAACACTTCCAGACTTGTGAGAGGCAGCCTACGCAAGGTTTGGCGGCATGCTATCCCACGGAGGAAGCCGGCCACAGCCGTAGACGCGTGAAGGGCAATCCGCGTAGTGGGAATTTTTTGGATACTTCTCCATCACCAAAAATTATGAAAAAAATACCATCGTTCCTATAGCACATGTGCCCACGTTGTGCAAAAAAAACTCATCATTTTATAGTGCTCTGAGTATTTACTAATATTGACGCCGCATCGTTATCGCAGAACATCTACTACCGTGTCATCGCCATCCGTGAGGGGGGGGGGCATGCCCCGGAGACGCGTCCCGCCTCTTCGGACATGCCACCACCCCACCCCGCCTGTATGAGGGCCCGGTGCGATGCTCCGGTGGCATTGCTACCCCCCCAGTGCACCCGTCCCGCCTAACCCTGTAGCGTTTGGCCAAAGGTCTAGCCCTTTGACTTTGCACGGACGGGCTTTGACCAGTGGACCTCCCCACCCGGTTGTGTTAAGTCAGCCCATAGGAACCCTTTGGAGCAACATCCGGGCCAGACCCACAGCAAGATCCCCTCCGTGTAGACCCGACGCGTCCGTTTCCCCCCTCTAGGTGCCGGCGGCGGCACCGTCCGTGAGGGGGGCACACCGCGGACACGCGTGCCGGGCGTTTGCAACCGCCACAACACTTCCAGACTTGTGAGAGGCCGCCTACGCAATATTTGGCGGCATGCTAGCCCCCGGAGGCCGCCGGCCACAGCCGTAGACGCGCGAAGGGCAATCTGCGTAGAGGGAATTTTTCGGATACTTCTCCATCACCAAAAATTATGAAAAAAATACCATCGTTCCTATAGCACATGTGCCCACGT
>NW_021279679.1:0-9458 GCF_002162155.2 Triticum dicoccoides
TTTTTTTAAGAAATACCCAATCGAGGCCTCCTTGCTTTATCAGCCCTGCTGGGTTGCAAATCTTTCAAGACGAGGAGAGTTTCATTCGGTTTGCCCAGAAATGGGCTGTACATTTTTAAAACACATCAAACCGGGAATTAGTTTCAATTTTTTTCATTACAAGATTTTAAATTCCATTGTTTTTTATGCATGGACAATTATTTGGATTTTATATTTATATAAATTATTTTTCAAAATAGTTTGAATGTGAATCGATATTTTGGGATTAAAAACAGTTGACCGCACCGAAATATGCAAAATTTCGTATACTTTTTAACCGTGGCCACAATATGGGGTGTAATGCTAACTAAAAGAAGATGGGCTCCAAAAAAATTCTTAAGAATTAGAAAATGGGCTGTACATTATTAGAAATAATGGCAGATGGGCTAAATGTTGTTTTCCACATGTTTGAAGCTGACTTGTGCGCCTACTACAGGTTAACGCACATGCGTTCCTAGAAAAAAGGTTGACGCACACGCAAGGCCCTGTCAACTTAGTCAACACATGAGAGCAGTGACTATTGGATGTCCATCCAACGACTATCGTGCTTCTTCAATCTCTGCTCTTCCTGCTCCAGCCGCTCAAACAAGCGCCACCGGGACTGCCTGCTCCCTCCTCCCGCGGCCGGGTATGTTGCCGCGCAGGCCTCACGGCCCCACCGTACTCCCATCGTTGGCCTAGCCATCCCTCTACTCACCCACACTTGATGTTATTCTCCGGGGACGGCAGATGAACTAGTAAACCCTCATACTCCTCCGCATGGGAAACAACTGCCGTGTATTCCCTGGCTCCGTGTCATTCCCTTCCTAGGCCTCGCCGTCGTCCACCGCCCTGGTGCTCTCGGCGCGGCCTGGTCAACATGATCAATGAACGACATCCATTGGAAGTGGACTGTACATGGAGAGGCTGATAGCCGCACGCAAGGAAATGCTTCCTTATTACACGCAAAATAATGGTTCCTCCACCTAACAGCTAGGACCCATGGGAAGGGCCTCTGTATTTCATGAAAAAAACGTTCCCCCCGTTGACAGGTTGGACCCACCAGCTATATCACGCAAGGAAGTGCCTCCTTATTACACACAAAAAATGAATACCCCCTGCTAGCTTGGACCCACCATAGTGGGTGGCCGACTTGTGGGCCTACTAAGTTGATGGGGACGGAGGGCTTTGTCAACTTAGACAATAGTCTAGTGACCGTACGATGTCCATCCAACGGCCATAGTGCTTCTTCAACCTCTGGTCTTCTTGATCCAGCCGCCCAAAGCAGAGCCGGTCGTGCCGCCTGCTCCTGCCTCCCGTGGCCGGCTGTGCTGCCGCGGAGGCCTCACCGCCCCCATACTACTCCTACCGCTGGCCAGGCCATCCCTCCACTCACCCACACCCCCTATTATTGTGCGGCGCCGGTAGCCTCACACCGTAGCCGAACCAGTGAACCCTTGTACTCCTCTCCCCGTGGGCATCCACTGCCGCGTCTTCCCCAGCTCCGCGTCGTCCCCTTCCTAGGCCTCGCCATCGTCCACCGCCGTGGTGCTCTGATAGAGGCAAAGGTGTCCCGTCTTTCGATGAGATGGTGGATTTCGCTTTGGTGGAAGTCGACTTTGACGATCCGACTACGAACGTGCGAGGACGTCGCGCCTTAGCAATCGCTAAACCAACTCCGAGAGGTTATTGACCACGCCGGAGCACGATCAACCTGACCACGAGGGTCTGTTTCCTGCAAGCAAACGAAGAACAAGCAAGAAACTAAGATTGCAATCTGAATATTGCGAATATAAGATGAAAGCTTTATTGATCAAGGTGGGGTTCTGTGACGCCTTTGTCTGGTCGTTGAATACAAACGAAGTACGCGAAGTTGCAGCTATGGCGAACTTTTAATCTAAACAAAACCCAAAGTCTAAACGATGCCCTAAGCGCTATATTTATGGAGGAAGAGGGGGGAATTTCGTGGCCCTTGGTGGAGGAGTCCGAAATCAACCCTATCTCTTGTTTCCCCACACATACGGACTCTAAAAATAGCCTATACTTATGTATTTCGAAATTACATGGGCCTGGCCCAATAATAAGGTGACGCAGCACCTAAAATAGCCTCGGGACGAAATTTATGAAGTGGCATCTTGTATATTTCGTCCAAGGCTTCATGCACCCATTATGGTGGCTTCAAAGTCCTGAAATCATCACTTGTAACTCCGTTCTTGTTTCCCTTGCGCATGCCATCATCTCCATGCTTGTTCTTGCTCCAATGTTCATCCTTCTCCAAGCTAGGCCCTTCATTTGTAAGCAAAACAAATGTATCCAATTTAGGCAGCATCATATTCTCATGAACATTAGAATCATTACCAAGAAACGAAAGTACCTGGTAATTTAGTTGGCGTGCACGAGCTCTAGTAATTGGTCCAGTATGTATAGCAGCAGGGGTTGTGGGTGTAACAATTGTATTGATGTCCTCATCAGATTGAGTCGTGACTTAGCTTTTTGACATGTAGTGCATCGAGCAATAAAACGCTCAACATCCCGTCTCATCTTTGGCCAAAAGAAATGTGTAGCAAGTACGTCCTCCGTCTTCTTCACGCCAAAATGTCCCATTAATCCTCCTCCATGCGCTTCCTGCAACAACAAAAGACGAACGGAGCTAGCTGGAATGCATAGCTTGTTAGCACAAAACACAAATCCATCGTTAACGACAAACTTGTTCCACATTCTTCCTTCTTTACAATTCTGCATTACATCTTTAAAATCAGCATCATGCACATATTGATCTTTGATGGTCTCCAAACCAAATATTTTGAAGTCAAGTTGTGAAAGCATAGTATAGCGACGAGACAATGCATCAGCAATAACATTTTCTTTTCCCTTCTTGTGTTTAATGACATAAGGGAAAGTCTCAATGAATTCAACCCATTTAGCATGTCTACGATTCAGTTTAGCTTGACTTTTAATATGTTTCAAAGATTCATGATCAGAATGTATAACAAACTCTTTGGGCCATAAATAATGTTGCCATGTTTCTAAAGTCCGAACAAGAGCATATAATTCTTTATCATAAGTAGAATAATTCAGACTAGGCCCACTCAATTTTTCAGAAAAGTATGCAACAGGTTTGCCATCTTGTAATAACACACCTCCTAATCCAATTCCACTAACATCACATTCACGCTCAAAAGTCTTATTAAAATCAGGAAGTTGGAGTAAAGGAGCATGTGTCAACTTATCTTTCAATACCGTGAAGGCTTCTTCCTGTGCAGTACCCCAAAGAAAAGGCACATCTTTCTTTGTAAGCTCATTGAGAGGTGCAGCAATGGTGCTGAAATCTCTCACAAAACGCCTATAGAATCCAGCGAGGCCAAGAAAACTCCTCACTTGTGTGACCGTTTTGGGCTGCGGCCAACTCTCAATAGCTTCAATCTTGGCTTTATCAACTTCAATTCCCTGTGGAGTAACAACATAGCCAAGAAAAGATACTCGGTCGGTGCAAAAGGTGCACTTCCCAAGGTTACCAAACTGATAGAGGCGAGGGTGTCCCGATCTTTCGATCAGATGGTAACTATTGATTTGGTGGAGACGACTTTGACGATCCGACTACAAACGTGCACGACGTTGCGCCTTAGCAATCGCTAAACCAATCTCCAGAGGTTATTGACCACGCCGGTGCACGATCAACCTGACCACGAAGGTCTATTCCTGCAAGCAATCGAAGAACGAGCACGAATATGATAAAAGCAATCTGAATATTGCAAATATATATGAAGTATTGATAAAGGTGGGGATCCGAAAGCGGTCTTGGTCTGGTCGTTGGACACAAACGAAGTACACGAAGTTGCGTTGGCTAACTTTTAACTAAACAAATCCCAAGGAAAAGCTACTAGATGGATCTACTTATATAGGAGCAAGGGGTGGCGGCCAAGGAGGTGGGAGGACGTCCCAAGGCAGCCTAAAACTAAATCTAGGTCGTACAAGGCCAATGGGCCCAAGTGGTGTTGATGTAACACCTTTGGACTTGTAGTTTGACTCGGATTCTGCTGCAGCATCAGATTGTTTCGTCCACAACTCAACGCTCCGGACGAATTTGAAGGTGATTCCAATTGGGTTGGAAAGTGCACGAAATCTAGTTTCCAACAAAAAAAGAATCACCCAATTCGGAGTCCGTATGAAAAACTTGTGTGCGTTTTGAGTCAGGTATGTCTGTGCAGTCCGAATCTGAATCCAGAACGTGAGAGACTTGGACTCTATCTTCTCTTGGGCCAAAAGTGACGTGAGAGAACTTTTTGGACAGCAAATAAACATCTCTTTCTTCCTTATCTTCATATGTGGATTGTACAAATGTCCCATACACCTGCAATTAGACAAAACACAAAAGTGTGTGAAGTACTTTTGTTCTGGATAACATAAATAGATTATTGAATAGTTTGCACTAGAAATCACCTGGCAAATATGCATATATGCAATATTTTTGGTCATATCCAAGGTAGTCATGTCCTCATCATCCTCCCCTTCTTGAAAATAAAGCCGTCCTCGGCGTTGCTTAATCTGAAATGTGGCTAACAAAAGAGACAAGGTGTACATGTTGTATATGTATATGTCATCCATTTTTACTTCCCTTGATTTTTGCATATATGACACATGAATAGATGAGTAACTTGCATAGTTCATAAAATCTAAAGCCAAAAAATTAGCACAAGAAGTAGAAGGCATGAAAATATTGCAACTCAGTTTGCACATATAAGTGAAGCTCTTATTCATTTCAAAAGATTGACAATGTTCATCATTAAACCATCCCAACATTGGTGAATAAACCTTACTTGCATCAAATTTACATGCTACAACATGCTTAAATAAGCAAACATGCAATAAGTCATTCAACACAGAATCATCACCATGATTAGAGGTCATATCAAAATGATTAAACATTGGTTCTTTTGCATCAATAGTTAATTCAATGGGTGCACTCAAAATTGTTGGTATTTCAGCTGTTTGATCACATGGCAAAGTCAAATTATCAACGTAGTCCTCTAAAATAGGTGGTGTGATCAAAGTAGTGGGTAGCTCATCAGATGGTGCATTCAAATTGACAAGGCATTCATCATTCTCATGTAGAGATAGAAGATCAGTACATTTGTCATTACCTCTTATGATCAACTCAGATGATGTAGCCACTCTCGGGGGCGATGTGTCACATGGTGGAGGTGATGTAGTCCTGACAACAACGGATGTGGTTGTCATAGTATGCCTAGTAGTTGAAGGAACAATCATATCAACTCTTGGAATGTGCACCGTGCACTTGTTCTCCTCGTGGCCAACACGTCGTTTTATTTCCTGTTCAGCTTTGCATGCAAGATGAAACAAATGGTCCATAGGATAACACTCTTCATGAATTAGTATCTCTTGAATATCACGGTTTAATCCTCCCCAAAATCTATCCATAAAATCATCTTCACTTTCTTCTAAAAAGGAATGCAACAAGGTAGTTTGTAAATCATCATAATATTTTGTTACAGTTTCACTACCTTGTTTTAAGTGTTGCAACTTCTTAATCATGTCACGAGTATAATAAGCAGGGACGAAAGTATGTCGCATGGCAAGTTTCAAATCATCCCAAGTAGTAGGTATATAATCAGGGTGTAACCGACAATATTCACTCCACCAAACCAAAGCATAACCAGTGAAAGAACCAACCGCAACCTTAACCTTTTTATGTTCATCGAAATTATGGGAAGCAAATATATTTTTTATGTCGAACTCCCATTCAATATATAAAGCAGGTTTAAAACGGCCATTAAATGGTGGTATAGATACATTAATCTGATCATGTGCATTTGGATATTTGTGCACCTCTCGTGACGGTTGTGGTATTTTCAAAGGTGATGGCACGTCTCCCGCGATCGACGAAGCCCATGAATTGACTCTGGATCCTGTCATGATTAGTAGAACAAGAAACAAAACCCAAAAATAATGTTCCTATAACTACTAGGATGTGGTGGTAAAACGCTCACAGTAAAGCAAATATCAATGTCTTACACGTTCTTACCATGCAGCAGGCGGTGATCGGCAACCAGCGGTGTCAAGTAACTCCGAATATTGAGTAAAGCGATTGCTAGGGGAGCGTACGTATACACGGTGTAGAAATATGTGGAGCTGGGTTGGCTATATATGGTAGCAAAAGATTAGCAATAATCAATTCAAAGATGCAATGTTGAATAAACGCTCAAGGACGGTACTGTGCTGGTCCTAGGCTAGACCGGACTAGAGACGCGAGCCTAGAACACTAATGAGGTCACGGCGTAGCACAACTAGCATCAATGAAGGATACTAAGTAGCTCTTGACAGCAAGATATAAGTGAAGATCACAACAGCAGTGAAGATAATGAGGTGAAACAACAGCCAAGCAGGATATATCAACAACTTTGTCTCCAACTTTCCTCTGAAAAAGTTTGTGCCGATTTTTTTGTTTTTTCTCTCTCTTTTTTTTTCCTCACACTTTTTTTTTCTTTCTCTCCTTTTTTTTCTCTCACTTTTTTTTCCTTTTTTTCTCTCGTTTTTTTTCTCTCTTTTTTTCTCCCTCTTTCCAAAACAAACTAGATAAGATGCAGATTGGATCAAGTGAAGATGTGAACGATCTCAACTATTATTATGACAATGAATGGTGGGTAGCACGTGGTGGAAATTGATGGATGGGTGGTGGACAGCGGGAGAGATAATGATGCAGCGGTGGCGTGACTAATGTGAACAGAACTCGAAACTCTAAACGAACTAGACACTAAGACCAGCAACTGACACGACGATGCAACCGATAATTCAACTATGCAAGCAACGAATAGAAAATTGTAAAGGCTCAGACTGGCTTGGATAAAGGATGAACAGATCTAACTTTTTTTTGTGTCTTTTTCATGAACTATAGGTATGAATGACAGATGCGATCTAAACTATGAAAAACTGTAAAATCTCACCGAGCAACCTGAAAACTGATACCACTTGATAGAGGCGAGGGTGTCCCGATCTTTCGATGAGATGGTAACTATTGATTTGGTGGAGACGACTTTGACGATCCGACTACAAACGTGCACGACGTTGCGCCTTAGCAATCGCTAAACCAATCTCCAGAGGTTATTGACCACGCCGGTGCACGATCAACCTGACCACGAAGGTCTATTCCTGCAAGCAATCGAAGAACGAGCACGAATATGATAAAAGCAATCTGAATATTGCAAATATATATGAAGTATTGATAAAGGTGGGGATCCGAAAGCGGTCTTGGTCTGGTCGTTGGACACAAACGAAGTACACGAAGTTGCATTGGCTAACTTTTAACTAAACAAATCCCAAGGAAAAGCTACTAGATGGATCTACTTATATAGGAGCAAGGGGTGGCGGCCAAGGAGGTGGGAGGACGTCCCAAGGCAGCCTAAAACTAAATCTAGGTCGTACAAGGCCAATGAGCCCAAGTGGTGTTGATGTAACACCTTTGGACTTGTAGTTTGACTCGGATTCTGCTGCAGCATCAGATTGTTTCGTCCACAACTCAACGCTCCGGACGAATTTGAAGGTGATTCCAATTGGGTTGGAAAGTGCACGAAATCTAGTTTCCAACAAAAAAAGAATCACCCAATTCGGAGTCCGTATGAAAAACTTGTGTGCGTTTTGAGTCAGGTATGTCTGTGCAGTCCGAATCTGAATCCAGAACGTGAGAGACTTGGACTCTATCTTCTCTTGGGCCAAAAGTGACGTGAGAGAACTTTTTGGACAGCAAATAAACATCTCTTTCTTCCTTATCTTCATATGTGGATTGTACAAATGTCCCATACACCTGCAATTAGACAAAACACAAAAGTGTGTGAAGTATTTTTGTTCTGGATACCATAAATAGATTATTGAATAGTTTGCACTAGAAATCACCTGACAAATATGCATATATGCAATATTTTTGGTCATATCCAAGGTAGTCATGTCCTCATCACAAACAAACGTGCATCACGTAGAGCAATAAAAACAGCACGTAAATGTTCCAAATGTTCTTCCAAAGATCTGCTATAAATCAATATGTCATCAAAGTAAACTACCACAAATCGTCCAATGAAAGCACGTAAAACTTTGTTCATTAATCTCATGAAAGTACTAGGTGCATTAGTTAACCCAAAAGGCATGACTAACCACTCATATAATCCAAACTTAGTTTTAAATGATGTTTTCCATTCATCTCCCAATTTCATACGAATTTGATGGTAGCCACTACGCAAATCAACTTTGGAGAATATTGTAGAGCCACTCAATTCATCAAGCATATCATCTAGCCTAGGAATAGGATGACGATAACGAATAGTAATATTATTAATGCCTCTACAATCAACACACATACGTGATGTACCATCCTTTTTCGGCACTAGAATAATAGGAACAGCACAAGGACTAAGGGATTCGCGTATATAACCTTTGTCGAGAAGCTCTTGTACTTGACGCATAATCTCCTTCGTCTCCTCTGGATTGGTACGGTATGGTGCACGGTTTGGCAGTGAAGCACCGGGAATTAAGTCAATCTGATGCTCAATCCCTCGAATAGGCGGTAATCCCGGTGGCACGTCTTGTGGAAAAACGTCAGCGAACTCCTGCAAAATGTTAGTGACAGCAGGAGGCAGAGAGGAAGGCATGTCCTCGAATGAAAATAATGCCTCTTTGCACACAAAAGCATAGCAAACAGATTTGCTGAAATCTAGCTCATCAATATCAGATTTGGTGGCAAATAAACATGCACTTTTCAATTTAATTTTAGAAGCAACACTAGATGGTTTATTATTAGGCTTCATTTGTTGCTCAAATTCTTTTGCCACAATCTGATTTTCACTCATATTCTTCTCCTGTTGTGCTTTATTAGCTCTATTAATATCATCTTTCAAAATGGAATCAGGAGTCATAGGAAGCAAAGTAATATTTTTATCCTTATGAACAAGAGTGTAGTGATTGTTTCTACCATGGTGTACATAATTTTTA
Organism: Triticum dicoccoides; assembly: GCF_002162155.2. Classification (NCBI taxonomy): domain Eukaryota; kingdom Viridiplantae; phylum Streptophyta; class Magnoliopsida; order Poales; family Poaceae; genus Triticum; species Triticum dicoccoides. The sequence goes on from NW_021279679.1 coordinate 9,016, forward strand.
TCAAATTGCCATGGTCTACCAAGTAATAAGGAACATGCTTGCATAGGTACCACATCACAATCAACATAATCAGCATATGTAGAGATACTAAAATGCACACGAACAGTACGTGTTACCTTAACCTTGCCGCTGTTGTTGAACCATTGGATGTAGTAAGGATGTGGATGTGGTCTTGTGGTGAGAGAAAGCTTCTCCACCATCTCCATGCTAGCCAAGTTGTTGCAGCTCCCTCCGTCTATTATGACGCGCACAGAACGTTCCTTCACAACTCCCTTGGTATGGAACAAATTGTGCCTCTGATTTTGCTCAGCTTGTGTGACCTGCACACTCAAAACACGTTGAGCAACTAAACATTCATACCTGTCAGCGTCTTCAGGAGCCATGTATTGTGTCTCATGATCAGAATCATCTCCACCATGTTCTTCACGTGTAATAAGAGCCAA
>NW_021279680.1:0-1122 GCF_002162155.2 Triticum dicoccoides
CTTGCTGCAGCTCCACATATATTAGCCTTATCCATTCCTATAAGTTTAAATAGTTTTGATCGCGTGGGTGTGAGATTGCTGAGTCCCTGTGGCTCACAGATACTACAACTCCAGATGCAGGTCCAGGTGTTTCTGCTCCAGTTGACGACTACGAGCTCCAGTGGGAGTTCGACGAGGACTCTCAGCGATACTACGTATCTTTTCCGGATGATCAGTAGTGGTGCCTAGTTGGGGTTATCGATTCAGGACCTTGTCGCATGTTGGGTTCTTTTCTATTTTGGCGCCGTAGTCGGGCCATGAGTGCTTGTTTGATGGATGTTATTTATGTACTCTGATGTGACGTGGCGAGTGTAAGCCAACTATGTTATCTCCCCCTTTTATCATATATTACATGGGATGTTGTAATGATTGCCTGACTTGCGACATTGCTTTCAATGCGGTTATGTCTCTAAGTCGTGCCTCGACACGTGGGAGCTATAGCCGCATCGAGGGCGTTACAAGTTCACTAAGTCTGAAATCTGTTTTGCATTTGCGTTCTAGCCATGCTTGTTTGAACCTCTTAATAGATGAATTTGCCTATGGCTCAGTGCTAGTGTTTTGTCAACCATCTTGTGTACATCACAGCCATGTATTTTGTTTTCATGTTTGGTGGCTGTAGCATGTTCATTTCATTGCATTTAGATGCCTACTTGCTGTTAATCGCAGTCCGGTGTCATATCTTAAAACGCTTGCCATTTCCAAACCGTAGCTCCGATTCCAACGATCTTTATATCGTTTTCAAGCGATTTCATCCCCTCTATCCAGTGGCACACTTGGTTTTCCAAGTTGATGCCAGGTTCATGCATTTCCTGTCATATCTTGCATTTTGCATCCCGCATCGCATCCCGCATAGCATATCGTCATTTCATCATATTGCTTGGTCTTGCCCGTGGTTGATTGTATCCTTGTTGCTTGTTTGTCTTTGGGTAGAGCCGGGAGACGAGTTCGCTACCGAGGAGCCCGTTAAGTTTGCTTGTGAGGATCCAGTCAACTCTGACAACTGTGCAGGCAAGATGATCATACCCTCGAAATCACTACTATCTTTGCTATGCTAGTTTGCTCGCTCTTTTGCTTGCCACTGCT
>NW_021279681.1:0-1293 GCF_002162155.2 Triticum dicoccoides
GGGGGGGAGAAAGCAACCGTGAGTACTCATCCAAAGTACTCGCAAGCAAGGAACTACACTACATATGCATGGGTATATGTGTAAAGGGCCATATCAGTGGACTGAACTGCAGAATGCCAGAATAAGAGGGGGATAGCTAATCCTGTCGAAGACTACGCTTCTGGCAGCCTCCGTCTTGCAATAGGCAGAAGAGGGTAGGTCGAAGTCCTCCAAGTAGCATCGCATAGCATATCCTACCCGGCGATCCTCCCCTCGTATCCCTGAGGGAGAGCGAAGACCACCGGTTGTATCTGGCACTTGGAAGGGTGTGTTTTATTAAGTATCCGGTTCTAGTTGTCATAAGGTCAAGGTACAACTCCAAGTCGTCCTGTTACCGAAGATCACGGCTATTCGAATAGATTAACTTCCCTGCAGGGGTGCACCACATAACCCAACACGCTCGATCCCATTTGGCCGGACACACTTTCCTGGGTCATGCCCGGCCTCGGAAGATCAACACGTCGCAGCCCCACCTAGGCAAAACAGAGAGGCCAGCACGCCGGTCTAAACCTAAGCGCGCAGGGGTCTGGGCCCATCGCCCATAGCACACCTGCATGTTGCGTACGCGGCCGAAAGCGGAACTAGCCCCCTTAATACAAGAGCAGGCTTACGTTCCAATCCGGCGCGCGCCGCTCCGTCGCTGACGTCTGAAGTGCTTCGGCTGATACCACGACGTCGGGATACCCATAACTACTCCCACGTAGATGGTTAGTGCGTATAGGCTCGTAGCCGACTCAGATCAAATACCAAGATCTCGTTAAGCGTGTTAAGTAACCGCGAACGCCGAACAGGGCCAGGCCCACCTGTCTCCTAGGTGGTCTCAACCTGCCCTGTCGCTCCGCCACAAAGTAACAGTCGAGGGCCGTCGGGAACCCAGGCCCACCTCTACCGGGATGGAGCCACCTGTCCTTTCAGCCCCCTCGTCAGAATCACTTGCGGGTACTCAATGAGCTGACCCGACTTTAGTCACCATCTGTATAGTAGGTATATATGTATAGTATATACCCGTGATCACCTCCCAAGTGATCACGGCCCGATAGTATAGCAAGGCAGACTGACAAGAATGTAGGGCCAATGATGATAAACTAGCATCCTATACTAAGCATTTAGGATTGCAGGTAAGGTATCAACAGATGTAGCGACAATGTCAGGCTATGCATCAGAATAGGATTAACGAAAGCAGTAACATGCTACACTACTCTAATGCAAGCAGTATAGAGGAGAATAGGCGATATCTGGTGATCAAGGGGGGGG
>NW_021279682.1:0-1871 GCF_002162155.2 Triticum dicoccoides
TTCAACGACCAGACAAAGGCGTCACAGAACCCCACCTTGATCAATAAAGCTTTCATCTTATATTCGCAATATTCAGATTGCAATCTTAGTTTCTTGCTTGTTCTTCGTTTGCTTGCAGGAAACAGACCCTCGTGGTCAGGTTGATCGTGCTCCGGCGTGGTCAATAACCTCTCGGAGTTGGTTTAGCGATTGCTAAGGCGCGACGTCCTCGCACGTTCGTAGTCGGATCGTCAAAGTCGACTTCCACCAAAGCGAAATCCACCATCTCATCGAAAGACGGGACACCTTTGCCTCTATCAGAGCACCACGGCGGTGGACGATGGCGAGGCCTAGGAAGGGGACGACGCGGAGCTGGGGAAGACGCGGCAGTGGATGCCCACGGGGAGAGGAGTACAAGGGTTCACTGGTTCGGCTACGGTGTGAGGCTACCGGCGCCGCACAATAATAGGGGGTGTGGGTGAGTGGAGGGATGGCCTGGCCAGCGGTAGGAGTAGTATGGGGGCGGTGAGGCCTCCGCGGCAGCACAGCCGGCCACGGGAGGCAGGAGCAGGCGGCACGACCGGCTCTGCTTTGGGCGGCTGGATCAAGAAGACCAGAGGTTGAAGAAGCACTATGGCCGTTGGATGGACATCGTACGGTCACTAGACTATTGTCTAAGTTGACAAAGCCCTCCGTCCCCATCAACTTAGTAGGCCCACAAGTCGGCCACCCACTATGGTGGGTCCAAGCTAGCAGGGGGTATTCATTTTTTGTGTGTAATAAGGAGGCACTTCCTTGCGTGATATAGCTGGTGGGTCCAACCTGTCAACGGGGGGAACGTTTTTTTCATGAAATACAGAGGCCCTTCCCATGGGTCCTAGCTGTTAGGTGGAGGAACCATTATTTTGCGTGTAATAAGGAAGCATTTCCTTGCGTGCGGCTATCAGCCTCTCCATGTACAGTCCACTTCCAATGGATGTCGTTCATTGATCATGTTGACCAGGCCGCGCCGAGAGCACCAGGGCGGTGGACGACGGCGAGGCCTAGGAAGGGAACGACACGGAGCCAGGGAATACACGGCAGTTGTTTCCCATGCGGAGGAGTATGAGGGTTTACTGGTTCATCTGCCGTCCCCGGAGAATAACATCAAGTGTGGGTGAGTAGAGGGATGGCTAGGCCAACGATGGGAGTACGGTGGGGCCGTGAGGCCTGCGCGGCAACATACCCGGCCGCGGGAGGAGGGAGCAGGCAGTCCCGGTGGCGCTTGTTTGAGCGGCTGGAGCAGGAAGAGCAGAGATTGAAGAAGCACGATAGTCGTTGGATGGACATCCAATAGTCACTGCTCTCATGTGTTGACTAAGTTGACAGGGCCTTGCGTGTGCGTCAACCTTTTTTCTAGGAACGCATGTGCGTTAACCTGTAGTAGGCGCACAAGTCAGCTTCAAACATGTGGAAAACAACATTTAGCCCATCTGCCATTATTTCTAATAATGTACAGCCCATTTTCTAATTCTTAAGAATTTTTTTGGAGCCCATCTTCTTTTAGTTAGCATTACACCCCATATTGTGGCCACGGTTAAAAAGTATACGAAATTTTGCATATTTCGGTGCGGTCAACTGTTTTTAATCCCAAAATATCGATTCACATTCAAACTATTTTGAAAAATAATTTATATAAATATAAAATCCAAATAATTGTCCATGCATAAAAAACAATGGAATTTAAAATCTTGTAATGAAAAAAATTGAAACTAATTCCCGGTTTGATGTGTTTTAAAAATGTACAGCCCATTTCTGGGCAAACCGAATGAAACTCTCCTCGTCTTGAAAGATTTGCAACCCAGCAGGGCTGATAAAGCAAGGAGGCCTCGATTGGGTATTTCTTAAAAAAA
>NW_021279683.1:0-1407 GCF_002162155.2 Triticum dicoccoides
AAACAGTGCCATGGCAGCGAAAACATGTCTCATGGCAAAAAAACGCTGCCACGGCAGCGTTTCAAAACAGTGTACCCCTCCTTCACAAACTAAGGGCAGGGGTCCCAATGGGGGCTAAAACCCTCGGGTATAGTAGGGAGGAGGGGTCCTTCCTGGTGGGCGTACGGAACACGGGTGATTTTTCTTAGGGAAAACACCCGTGTTCACGTACGCCCATCCTTTCCCAACGTTGCCTCGGATGTCCCGTCGTTATGCCATCACGAAGGTGTTGGCCCGGTCCCGTGTACGTCTCGTGAGAAATTCTGACCCAACAGCCGAAGGTGGCTCGGGAAACAGGAAAGTACCCCGTTGCGTACACGATCCGACCGACGGTAAACAGTCGCAACGATGTCCCTCCAATGTCGCCTCCGGAAAAACGTTGCCCCTCGGTGGCAACGTCATCGCTGTCCTGGTCCCCTGTACGTCTCAAGTGAAATTCTGACCCAACAGCCGAATGCGGCTCGGGAAACAGGAAAGTAGCCCGTTTCGTGCACGATAAGACCGTCCGACAACGTTGCACCGATGTCCCGATAAAGTTGCCTTCGGAAAATCGTTGCATCCGTAGCTTTATTGCTGCTGGTGTGACACGCGTGATTTGGCCTTGCAGGACGCCTTCGTGCAAGTGATCCTCCCGTGCTCTGCACGGGCGGAGGCTTGGTTGGTTTGACCGCTTGTTGGCTACTAAGCGCATGAGTAGCTTTGGACCCGTGTCTGCCAGTAGATCCCCCGTTGTACTGCGGCCGACTACCGGCGTCGTGTCCCGTCCCTCGTGTGGCTTCGAATCGCTGGATTAAGAGTGCTTGCGTGCTAGTACCCGACCTACGGGAAGTGGTGCTTCAGATAATTGTTGCCTCGCGGCGGACGCCCATTGGGTGTGCCGCTGCGGCCAAATAGCGCTTGCGGCATTGCCTCATGGGCCTGGCACATTACATGCCCGTTGCTATCAAGGCAACCTCGCTCCCGCTTTTGGTCTCGGATGCTGCTCACGATAAAGGGTCGTGGCCCATTTGGTTGCCTCGACCCGACCCAAAGCTCTCCGAACTGAGAACAACCGGAACAGGAGTTGCCTCTACCTCTCCACAGTTACGTGGTAGGATACGCAACTCTCTGCGCCGATCCTCAAGGACGATGAGCTGTGCCGCTCAAGAGCGACAACCGGCCCGGCTGTTGCCTCTGAGTTTCCACGAAAGTGGAAGCGCAGGACGATGGCCGTGCTGGTAGTCACCAAGGACGTGCTACCTGGTTGATCCTGCCAGTAGTCATATGCTTGTCTCAAAGATTAAGCCATGCATGTGCAAGTATGAACCAATTTGAACTGTGAAACTGCGAATGGCTCATTAAATCAGTTATAGTTTGTTTGATGGTACG
>NW_021279684.1:0-82852 GCF_002162155.2 Triticum dicoccoides
GGGCGTCTTGGGCACGGGGGTGGAGGGGGTGGCTCAGGCACGGGGGCGGCAGCGCGGGTGTGGTGTGGGGAGGAAGAGAGAGGGGAGAGAGGGGTGGGGCTGACCGATTTTTAGTTTAGGTCACAGCTCTTTGCCGCCTACTAGCAGACAACAAAGAGTCTAGCTAACGGACATTAGTTTGGCCACTTTCTTTGTTGTCTACTATCAGACAGCAACGTAGCTTTGTCGTCTACTAGCGGACAACAAAGAAAGTGGCCGTTAGGTGGTTCTCGCTAGTGGGCCACCTTCCCTCTTTGTCGTTTGCTAGTGGACGACAAAGAAAGTGGTCGTTAGGTGGTTCTCGCTAGTGGGCCACCCTCCCTCTTTGCCGTCTGCTAGCGGACGACAAAACTTCTATGTCACCTACTAGCAGACGGCAAAGACGTGACTGACGACAAACACCCTCTTTGCCTTCAGCTCTTTCTTTGCCGTCAGATCTCTGTTAGATGATGGCAAAGACCTTCTTTGCCGTCAGCTGTCTGACGGCAAAGATCCTGATTCCAGTAGTGATATCTTGTAATGGTTCAGCTGAGATTGCCCTTGTTCTGTACTCTGCCTAATGCATAATAATATTGATTGTTGTTATGTTGGATGATGGATCCGTTCTAAGGGACAGAGCCAGAAAATAGAGATAGGGGGCAAGAACTAAAAGTGTAAAAATCCTAGGATAGATATAGATACATAATATCCAGAGATAAGAATAGAAGCTCTCCTTCCGGCTCCTCGGCGATTTGGGCTTCCTGACCGTTGGATTGGGTGGCTTGATCGAATCTGGGCCGTCGGATCGACCCCTGGAGCGACCTCGTCCATCGGATAAAAAAATGTTACTGCTGGAATGAATAGTTACTCCCGTTTCGTGCCACCGCTCGTAAATAGCTTGCCCCGCCGGGGGCATTTTCGTAATTTCACCCGCACGGGGTATAAAACGCAGCCACGCCCGTGGTGAAACCCTAGCCGCCTCGCTCCCTTTCTCGCGCGTCGCCGCCTGCCTCCTCTCCTCCCCGCGACCCCGCACCACGTCTTCTCCCTGCCGCCGCCCGGCCGCCTCGCACCAGGCGCCCACTCGCCCCGCCGCCGCCCGGCCTCCTCCCCACCCGCGCCCCCTCTCTCTCTCTCTCCTTCCAAACCCTAGATCACCTCCCTGCCCCGTCCCCGTCGCCGAGGAGGAGCGCCTCCGGGGAGCAGCAGAAGGAGGAGGGGCACGCGGCGGCGGCGACGATGGGCGCAGCTCCGCCGTCCCGCCCTGCCCGCCATGGCTGCCTGCCCCGTCCCCGTCGCCGAGGAGGAGCTCGCGCTCGGGGAGGACGAGGAGGCGGCTGCCTCCGGGGAGCAACAGAAGGAGGAGGGGCACGCGGCAGCAGCGGAGGGAGGACCCGACCGGGACAGGGCCGTGGGCGAGGGAGGGAGGCCTCGCCCCCCTCGATCTGGACGGGGTCGCGGCCTGCCTACACCACCGCCAGTCGGCCGTCGCTGCATCGCACGCCCGTGCCGTCTTCCGGGGCCATGGCGTGCAGCCGACCGGGACAGGGCCGCATCCTCTCCTCCCCGCGCCCCGCTCCTCCCGCCTCGCCGCCGCCTCCACTCCCTCCGAACCCTCGCCGCGCCCACCTCCCTTCCCTACGCCGCCGTCATCTCCGTCGGTGCCCGCCTCCTCTCCATCGGGGCCGAGGTAGAACGGGAGGTGGCACCCCTGCAGTCGTGGGCGTTGGCGCAGCCGCAGGCGGGGGCGGCTGCGTGGACGCAATTGGGGCAGGGCCGTTCACCGTGGCCGCATCAGGCGCGGGCGCAGCCGCAGGCAGAGCAGCAGCAGCAGGTGAGGCTGTACACGGCGGAAGGGGAACATGCAGGGTACACGGCCAAGTGGGAGGAGCTCCATCCGGTTTCACAGCACCTTCTCCTGCAAATCGAGTAGGTTCCTGGTCATATCGCATCTCGTGCCCATCTTTCTTGTCGAATTTGGTACTCGTGGTTTATTATTGGCTTCCGCCGCTGTGACGTGCTGGGGTTTCGAAAACATCTCGTGGTGGTGGATTCTGCAGGTATTGTGGGGATCAGAGGAGTTATCTCTTTCTTCACTTTGTGTATTTAATTGTGTCTCCCTTGATTGGTTTGGTGCTTTTCCTTGTGCTCAGAATGATTTGCCTCATTGCTCTCTGACCATCACCTGGTTCATTTGTGATTTGGCACGGACAAGATAAGGGATGAGAGGCATGTGTGTGAGCAGGTGGCACAATAACCGGATGCTCGTTAGACTACCTAGGTTTGGTTTTATTCTGTGGGTGCTTTGTTCTTTAATTTGCAGAACATGTTTGAACAACGTTTCAGCCTTCACGGATTAGTGCAGTACCCTAACCATTGCAGAAAAGAGGAAGAAAGTAAAACTGAACCTAAATTCAGATATATCTTGACGAACATCCAGTTATCTGCTTAAAGAACAAAGCGTGCTTAATATTGGTTTGGTTTTATTCTGTGATTAGGTGGAACAATTCAGGATAAAAATAAACCTAAATTCAGATATATTTTGACGTAATCATATATTAGTTGCAATTAGATTATATGAGCATATCAAACTAGATGGTCTCATAGACCTTTATAAGTTGTTGATATTCTCTATTTTTGGCCACATCATTTTTGTAAAAATAGTAGAGTCGCTAACACATCTGCACAACCTATATGGCTTATTACATATATATGCTTGGTCTTCTGGTCTGCGCAACGAAACCATGGGTTTTTTTATTCTAGGAAAATGCGGTATATAAGTGTTGTATCAACAAGATCTATGTAAGTTAAAAATTTAGAAGTAATAACTTCCATGTAAATAAAAGCATCATTTTATTTCGTGGTATGATGAAAAAGTTCACCTAGGTCCACTTGCTTTTATTTGTTGTTTTTGTTCCGATAATGTCTGATTTGTAGTTTCCGTTTCATCAGCACAAATAGACTCAATGGTGTAATGATTCAGTGGTATTTATGGGTTTTTTCCTTGATCCAGGATATCAGATTTATGAGCTTCTGTTATTTGATGCAATTTAAAAAATTACCGGTAAGGTAAAAATGATCTACAAGCTTATTGCATTCAAAAGTAGCTATCGCAAGAAGAAGCATGAGACACTAGCAGGTATATAATGTCTATTCTGCTTTCTATTTGTTCTTTAGGTTCAGATTACAAATTCTTACATGATGTAGAAGTTTCAACCGAATAGTGCACCCTCAAAATTGTTGCCGCCTGACTTATTCAGTTCAGAGGCTTTGTGCAAGTTTTAGGTTGCTGCTACTGTCTATCTATGCATGTTTGTCATTGCCTTCTATGCCGTTGCTGATGTTTATCTATACAAGTCTATGCTGCTGCCTTTTATTTTCCAGTTGTCTGATGGTGAACTAGGAGTTTTTTTGCTGATTAGAGATGATGTTGCTGCTTTTATTTTTTCGAGTTGATTGATGAACTAGATGTAGTCACCGGTTTGGTGTTTACAGTCCTGTGAATGGCATATGTTTATTTGTATTGTCATTGCTGCTTTCTGTCTCCTTTTCTCTGCATCTCAACATATTTTTATCATCATGAGAATCCTCGGTCTTGTAGTTTATCTGTAGTGTCAAGCTTATCTTATTCCTGCCAATAGTTACCTTGTTTTTTCCAGGCAACATCAGTAGCTTTTTACCTGAACAAAATGCATGCATTTGATCCTTGGGGAGAAGCTAACCTGAATTGCATATTGGTTATGTGAGAAGTGCCCTCTCTCCCTCTCTCATGGTGTGTTTCTTCCTCCTATGTGTGTTTTCTTAAATAGGGGGAGGGGGTGTCGATATGCCAAGCAGGAAGAAAGCTGGATCCGGATGCAAGGGGCAGGCGGACAGACAATAAGGTGTGTGCCGACTACACGACTGCAGTATACAACTGCCAACCTATTCTGTTTTAGTGAGATATTTTTTTTGTGATGTTTCCTCTAGACACAAACCATAATTGTTTCAAATATAACTACCATTTTTTATTTCTTGGGAGTGTATTTCAGTGCAAGGGGGTATTTAATTTGATAGTCCATGTCAGCAGTTGCCATGTGTTTTTTTACTGGTTTGACCATATTAACCATTGAGTGGTTGTCAGATTAATCATGCCTTCTTGTCATGTGTTTTTTCGTATGACCTTGCCATGTTTATAAATCCGTAGTTGCCGCGAATATACTTTGCTATCCGCGACAAGGGGGTGGTTGCCATTTTTTTATAAATACATGGTTGTTGTGTTTGATAAAGCGTAGTTGTCAGGTTTTAAGTGGGGTATAGTCAGATATACAACACCTGGTTGTCGGGTTTTAATGATGTATAAGCAGGTGTAGTTGTAGTGCAGCTGCTTGGTTTGCTGCTGATTTGCTACCATTATGATTCCCGGTCGTTGAAGAAGCCGGTGGTTCCACTCATAAGTAACTGAAAACAAGTGGATGCTCCTTTGTCATCTCCTGTGCACAAAATTTGTGAACTCATTGTGATTCAGAAATACATGGTAGCGTGCAACAAAATATTCTGTGGTTATTTTACTGATGTAGCTTACCAATCATGTTATTTGTTGTTACCAATATGTACCTGATTTTGTCCATTGTCGTTTAATATAGGTTTGGTCTCACTAACAACACATGTTGGTGTCAAGACGAGCGACATGGCCTGTTATGATCAACAATTTCTGAGTCATAGGATTTGATGCATTATTCTGTGTGAAAAGGGGCAATGAATGCGTGAATTAAGTTTTTTTGGTTTGAAGCAACTAGCAATTTCTATGTATAACTATACTAATAGATGAGAGCATGTGTGCATATGTATGTGGTTTTCAAGGAGAATTATGTGACCGTGGCGTTCGTGCCCGTCGGCGGGGCGGTGCAAGTCGCAACTCCGATGCGGTCGCGTGGTGGATGTGCGGTGTAGGAAGCGGTTCCTTGCCGGTTGGACGGCGTTCAGGCACAACCCCGGTGCCCACTGAGTACTGCCTCATCTACAACCTCCCTCAGTGAGCTCCATCTTCCTCCTGCTCATCTGCTTCGGCTACTATATTGGACATGGTCGCTATATTGATGTGGTGCTTGTCTGGTTGATGCTCTATGCCCTACTCATGCATCGGTCCCTACCTGAGCTCTGTAGTTGTGGATGCATGCTATTCTAGGGTTTGCAGGATGTTGTTCATGTTTGGTTGCTATCATAGGAGCTCCTGTGATGATTTGGTTTACATGTGGATGTCGTATATCTATCTCCTGGATTTGCTAAATTGACTGGTGGTGTTAGTGCTAGGGCGATGATGATTAACATTGGCTGAAATAAGTGTGCCTTTGAGCAATTGAGGCATCGGTGGGTATCAAGTTGGATCCTCCCTCTCGTCTCTAGAATCCTTTTTGATCATGTGATACTTGTTGTTCTGCCCTTGGATGGTCATTCTTGTTGAGTGATAACCAGGGTAGCTACCCTGTATAAACAGATTGATCTGGTGATAAGAGATGACGGGGTAGGCCATATGATCGAGGAAAGGCGAATCTGAGCCCACTATGGAATGAATAGTTACTGTCTCGTTCGTGCCACCGCGCGTAAATAGCCTGCCCCGCCGTGGGCATTTTCGTCATTTCACGCTTGCGCGTATAAATTGCGTCCCCGCTCCCGTGGAGATGACCTAGCCGCCTCTCTCCTCGGCTACAACCACCCTTGGTGAGCTCCGTCTTCCTCCTGCTCCTCTGCTTCGGCTACTGTATGGGACAAGGTCATGGCTATGTTCATGTGGTGCTCGTATGGTTGTTGCTCTATGCCCCACTCATGCATCGGTTCCTAATTGAGCTCTGTAGTAGTGGATCCATGCTATTCTAGGGTTTGTAGGCTGCTGTTCATGTTTAGTTGCTATCATAGGAGCTCATGCGATGCTCTGGGTTACATGTGGGTGCCCTGGTCCTGTAGCTATGCTCTTGGATTTGCTAAATTGATCAATGGTGTTTGTGCTAGGGCAATGATGATTAACCATGGCTGAAATAAGTATGCTTTTGAGCAATCGAGGCACCTGTGGGTATCAAGTTGGATCCTCCCTCTTGTCTCTAGAATCCTTCTTGATCCTGTGATACCTATTGATCTGTCCTTGGATGGTCATTCTTGTTGAATGATAACCAGGGCAGCTCCATTGTATAAACAGATTGATCTGGTGATAAGACATGACGGGGATAGGTTATATGATCGAGGAAAGGCAAATCTGAGCCCACTATGCAATGAACCCTTAACCCCTTTTATTTGTATTTAACGGTGTTGCTTATTTATGCTCGAGTGTTTATAGCTGTCTTATGTAAAGATTTCTTCTCTCTCATATCTTTATTGCATAAAAGTTGTTCTTGATCTTTTATTGTTTGTTGTTGGACCTTGATTTCATCTGATTAAGAGTAAGTTGCACATTGTTATGCTAGAAAGACTCGCTCACAGCAAGTTGTCGGTTGAATGGCTTGTTTTAATTTGTTGATGAACCAGTAGAAACCACAGTGCCCTGTTTCTAATAACATCGTCTTTAGGCTGGTTAATGTTTGTATTGGAGCTGAGTATTTTTTTATATTTGTTGTTTATATCCAATATTGCTCCGTTTCATTTAGGACATGCCTGATGAACACATCTATTTATATGCCCCTGATGAACCATGTATTTAATATTTAATACTATAAGGCATGCACAGGAAGCAAACAATCAAGGCTGGGAAAGAAGTGTCATCTCTAATTGCTCTTTATTGCTTGTGTAAACCAAAACAAAAACCGCCACAGACAACTGCAGATTATTTCTCTTATTACTGTAGATTTTATGCTCTTGCATTTTGTATTTAGTCAAGTGATGTATGTTGTTGGTTTCTCTTATAACTAATTTGTTGTTGGTTTCTTTGTGGTGTATTGATTATGGCTTGTTGTGCCACATGACCAACATGGATTATTTCAATGTCTAAACCATGTATGGGGCTGATCCTGACGGCGTCGTCCACATCTTTCGCGCCTGGTCCAGCTGCGCCGTATCAAGGTCTCCTCCCCTGCCCCTGTTCTTCTCCTTCTCTCTCTCTCCCTCTCAATCCCCGGTGTGTTTCGATTTGGTAGGCTTGGTTCCCTCCCTGATTGTGTGCATCATCATGGTGTTTGCTTGTTGTTCTAAAATTTCAACTGCATGGCTACTATTGGGTTGGCTTCTTATAAGTTATGGGAGAGAGTGAGAGTGTGTGCTTGGTCAGGGAGATCTCTTTTATTTATTTGCTGGTACCTGATAGTTTTTCATGTTCCCTTGTGAGATCTTAGTGAAAATAATGATTTTATTTGCTGTGTGTGCAGGCGGGTGCAGAGAAGAAGAACCTCAACTCGGAGCTCTTGTTTCTTCTCAGTGTATATGTACAGATTATAAATATAATAAATATATGTGTCCTTTTTTCCTCTTTCTCTCCTCTGGTTTTACCGCCGAACTGGGTGGCCTTGATGAATGATGTTGGCTTATTTTAGAGAAAATCTTTCTAAATAAATACTTGATAAATGATGTTGGTTTATTTTAGAGAGAATCTTTGGCCTCGAGGTACCCGTGGTCTAGCCGATGGCGAATGAGCGTCTCTCATGCATCCCTCCTCCCCTTCTCTTATTCTTATGGTTTTCTTCATCTCCATCCAGATCTGGTTTGTGTCGTTTGCATAAGAATTTTGCTCCTGACATGTGTGGTGTTGTTCATATCTCTCTCTCTCTCTCTCTCACCGCTGCTTCGTCTTGGATTGCAGGATGTCACCGTCATGGAGCCGAACGAGGTCATGGCTTACCTGGTGAGGAACTGGCTAGGAGGAGCACGGGCCGCCACCACCACTAAGCAGATGACCAATTCGACGCCTCCCTTGCTAGCTAGGTCGCCGTCCTCTGCATTTCGAGGCTTCTTGTGATGCTGTTGCAGGTTAGTGTTCTTTGATCTTATCTCGATTCTTCTTTTTAGTGAATCAAGTGAGCTGATTTGGGCCTTTTTCTTCATAGCATCGAGCAAGGCTACCCTGCTCGCCTAGGGATTTTGCTCCATGGCCGCCAAATCAAAGGTCTCAGTCCCAGGTGAACTTGTGCCGCTTCTGAACCTGCTCTCTCTAGCATCTCCCCGTACCACAATTCATATTTTTCTGCCTCAGTTTCATTCCTACAAATGATGAATGGTCTATTTGCCACATTGATGCCCCAGGTCTGGTGAGCCCATTTCTTTTTTAGATACATTCTCTAGTTTATTTGTATCATTTATATACCTATATTCACTGGATTATCATGTGAAATTGGTGTTTTAGTAATTTGAGATTTGTTATTTATATTTGACTGCTTCACTGTTCTCTGAAACTGCAGGTATCTCCCAAGTGAACTGGATTATTGTGATGATTTCATCGATCCAGACTTCTTTTTATCCTGAATGGCTTTCACCTTTGGGCAATTCAAGTGATGGAAGATATTGTTTCAATGATATTGAAGCTTTTTAGATACTATGGCAGTTAAGGTTCATTTGAAGTCGTGGACGGATGCTTGATTTACGCACAAATGTATAAGTGCCATGTGGTGGTTAATTCGAGTTATACATTAGTGCATACAAGTCTTTTATCTTTGCTTCATGACCTGAACAAAGAGATACATTATATTAGCTTAATTGGAGTATTGTTGGTTAGTGCAGTATCTATACACTGTTAATATTGTTATTTTTTTATTCTATGCATGTGAACACTGCCGAAAAGGGTGTCTTCGGAGAATGTATTTTTTCAATATTTCCAATGAAAAGGCTAGAGATAACAATTCATTTGTAATTTCAATATTCTGTGAGCCTTGCTGTATATACTGTCAGGCTACACATGTATCTCTTATTATATCAAGCACATGTTATCAGTTTATGCATGGATTTGTCTAGCTTTGCTTTCATATTTTTGTAGTGGATGTGTAGGTTTTACCATGGTACCCATTTTATCTTTTATGGTGTTTGACTGTTCCCGTTCGCCACCGGGCTTATCTGAAAGTGTACACGTCTTGCTAGCTCCCCACTAGGTTTCTAGGGTCAAATCCATAGATGAAAATAGACTGTCACGATAGAAGGTAGGGCACATCTGACAGCCGAAACTCCCCACAGTAGTCCTGCTGCTTGCATTGTGCTTGGATTCAAATATTTCGCCTGGAAGTTTTCGTGCAGCTATAGAATTATTTAGAGTACAGTTCCCCGACCTTATTACTCTCATGTGTTCTTTTTGTAGGTGTGTGGAAGTACAAGTACACTATGGCTAATTTGTTCCCTCTTTTATTGTTGTTGTCGTGTCCTATCTCAGGTGTTCTTCGGCTGAAATTAGGCTGCTCCTGCCATGTCTATCACTGAAAAGCCTCCTTCCATGATAAAGCAGCCTACTCTTAGGTACTCACATATGGTTGAACCATTGGTTATTCTTGCTTTTTTAGTAGTGATTTGGTGCACCAATAAATAGATGTTGCTACTATCTTAGAAGGTTTTAGCACGTGTCAGGGGATCAAAACTTTATTTATTGTTTGTGTGCTTCCTAATTTGTTTTGTAGGTACAAATCCGGGTGTTGATTCTGCCTCACCTTTCTAACTGGCAGTGGTTCGGTTTGCGGCAGGTTCTCTCAGTGTTCAGGTACCTGATTTTACCCCTCCCCCATTTATTTTACTTAGGTCTGATGCATTCTAGGTATAGTTTGTTGTCGAATGGATTCAGAACAGTTGTACTGGCATAAAAAATAGATGGTGATGTATCGACGCATTTCAAGTGTAGAATTACTTTATTATGCAAAACAAAGATAATTCTTGGTAGAAATATATTGTCAAATGTGTGCTGCAACTGTAATTAGAGACCGAGGTCGGATCAGTATTTTGGTTTTTGTATTAGCAATTTCTTTTATTGAGGAAGTTAGTACCTTTCTTAGTGTGTGTACAGAGAGGTTTCAATTTCCTAATAGTACATGTTCAAATTGTTGTTGTATGTGACCTTAGATAGAAGGATGTGCACTTGTGATTATCCCTTTCCCTTTTTGTATCAGAGCTTTGTGCCAAAAAACTTCTTTGGTGCCGAGACAATTACCTTGCAACATTAATCTTGGCTGAAATTGTGCACCTTTACTAGATCAATCATGTTTGTCAGTGTTAAATAATTAGGCACATAATAAGATGAGATCATAGTGTAATCAAATTTTGTGCCTAAAGAAAATCTTGGAGGATATCTATGTATAGTAGGCTTATTATGTTTTCTGGGTGCCTTGTAGAATACTAACATAAAACAAATTTAATTTCATCTTTTATATTCTTTTATGTTAAAGAGGCTACATTGTATCCAGATCACTTAATATTATCCAAAGTGATTCTCTTTCATACAGACCAAATTAGTTCCTCGCTGTCCATGAGACGCACTATTTGAATAGTTTGCCTAACATGACATGTCCTTTAGCAGATCCATGCGTTGCAACATGCAAGCAAATCAAATGAAGGAGTGTGGACAAAGTTATATATCAAGCAAATCGGATGAAGGCGTGTGGACAAAGTTATATATCTAACAGTCAACCATGTAGTTTACTATTATGCAGTATGGAAAACAGTGTAAATAAGTTATCTGAGACTAGTACTGCTATGGCCTGCTTTTGGTTTCTATCATACCAAACCTTGCTTAGGTGTTTCATATCACATTTTATAACAAATGCGCTGATGGCATGTAGATAGGGCCATTTTTTAGATATCTTACAGGGTGATTACTGTTGTGAGTATCTACCAACACCTATTCTTTGAGTAATATCAGATATATTTCTACCCTAAGATATAGAGTAATATCAGATGTTAATCGGAAAAGAGTTATATCAGGGGTTTGATCATTGAACTTTTTTTTATTCCATCCTGATTAAGTTGTCATGTACATGTGTTAAACTTGCCTTTCTACTAATGCATAATGCAGTTTGACCTTCCACTGCTTGGCCATATCGGTTGGACTGGCACCCTCGCGCCGAGGCGCGTTGCCGATCTAGTAGTACATATTGAAAGATCTAGAGTAGATTTCATATGTGTTGCGTTCACCCAACTAACCAACGGGACGCCAAAATTTTTGTGGAGGGAATGACCACTAACGCCTCGTTAAAAAAATTGGTTTTGTAAACGGGGTGAGGTAGTGGGGCTGGGGAGACCCAAATAATTCAATCACAATCAAACAATGGCTATCGAACTCATGAACGCCAAATATTTGCTCGGTCACTTCGGGGCTCTTACCTAAACATGCCCTAGATAATCAAAGATTACATGGCTATTAATTCAAAATTTGATTTATGAGACAGTATCATAGCTCGAAATAAACTAACTGTTTTTATCATTTGGTCGAGCTCATCCGTTTGGCCGGCCGGCCAGAATGCACCGTAGATCTCCAGAATGTTCTGGAGAGCTTGGCATCTGAGGAACGATTTGATTTTTGAAAGAGGGAAAGAATCGGTGAATGCGTCTGTTATCTTCGTGGATAATTATTGGAAGACTTTCTCCACTTCCAACGCTCGTGTGCAAGTGGACCAAAGCACCAAAGGGAAGGGGGTGATGGGAAATGGGGAGAATCTTAGTCCGCAAAAAGAAAATGATCGTGCTGTTTGGAAGCCTCCAGAGTGGGAGTATATTAAGATAAATGTTGATGCTAGCTTTGTGGAGAGCTTGAGATCGCTAGGAATCATCTCGGAGAAGTCCTGGTGTCTTCTTGGGATTTTATTCGAATATGCTCCGGAGCGGAGGAGGCGGAACTTCGTGCGTGCCTCGCCGGGCTGTACATTGGTATTTCTCTTCACAAACCAATTATTTTGGAAACTGACTTCTCCTTTGCTGCTTCTTTCCTAGCGAAAGAAATTGTTGACAGGTCTCCTTATGTGGATCTAAAAATGGAAGCGATCAGCGCCTCCAAGTTTATTGTTGATCTCAAGATTGTTAAGATTGATAGGCAGGCTAGCAAGGCGGCACATGAGATAGCAAAATTTAGTTTTGATACCATGTCCGATGGTATTCTATGTAATTCTGTTCCGCCCTATGTGGCTAATTATGTAATGAACGATTGTAAGACTATTGTTATTTGATCAATATATGGGTGGAGTTTTTCAAAAAAAAAAGAATGCACCGTAGATCAACAGCATGCGCTTGCATATCTCCTTCCTTTATCGACGGAGAGCAGGCAGTTGGCGGCCGGCGGCAGCCTCAAGGGCATAAGCAGATTGGAAACGAAGCGGTTAGATGAGATCTTTTTTTAACAGACTGTTTGGTAAACAGCTGGGCAGGGGAATGGGAGTTTGCACGAGGGTGTTTATGGAAGGATTAGTGATGGAAAATAGATTTTTACTCTCGTTCCCTTGTTTGGCATATGATGGGAATTAACATGGAATAAAACTCTGCTAACGAATTAACAGGATACCTCCTAGGAAGAAATAGGTGGGAATTGGCTTCCTCAACTCCCATTCCCCTTCCCACTTAAACTCTCATTCCCCCTAATCAAATAGTGCACTTCTAGTCTCGTCACCCCTCAACTCCCATTCCCCATCTCTAATTCCCCCGAACCAAACATGCTGTAAGGGGTGACTAGAAGAGATCTAAACTACGTCGACATTAGGTTAGGTCAACCACTACAACCCATACATAACAGTGACCAATACCAACGCGAATACTTGAAGAACTATTGTTGTCGCGTTATTTGTTACATAATAGAACTTCAATTTTTATATTTTTTATAAAAAAAGTTTTTCAAAATTTGAAAAAAATCACGAATTTGAAAAGTTCATCATTTCTGAAAAAACTTCATCCAATTTGATAAGAAATGTTCATCTATTAGGAAACAATTCACCAATTTTGAAAAAAGTTCACAAAATGTGAAAGAAGTTCATCGATTTTGGGAAAAAATAATAGAATTTGAAAATAAGTTCAGCAAATGCGAAAAAAGTTCATCGAATTTGAGAAAAAGTTCATCAAATTTGAAAAAGTTCAGCAAATTTGAAAAGGTTCATCGGTTTTATAGAAAGTTCACCGAAGCTATAAATAAGTTCCTGAATTTTTAAAATAGAGCACCAAAATTGAAAAATAGTTCATCGATTTGGAAAATAGTACACAAATTTGAAAAATCAGTTCATCGATTTCAAAAAAAGTTCATAGAATTTCAGGAAAAGTTCATCAAATTTGATCAAAAGTCCATCAAAGTTGAGAAAAGTTCATCAACTTTTAAAAAAAATCAACAAATTTAAAGAAAGTTCATCGAATTTGAAAAAAAACATCCAATTGTTAATAGTAGTTCACTAAAAAGGTTCACTAATTTTGAAAACAAAATTTCATCAAATTTTAAAAAAACATCATCGATTTTGAAAAAGTTTGCGTACTTAAGAAAATAAAACACATGAAATCGATGAGGGGGGAAACCTGGAAGAAGGAAAAAAAGACAGAAATGAAAATGGAAAAAAGGGAAAAATAATAAAAGAAAACAGAGATGGAAGGAATAAAAGAAAGAAAGATTTGAAGCTTAAAAGATACTGATTCGTGGTGCGGTGGTTCTGCTAACGAAGTTTGAATGGTGAGGTTGCCGGTTTGATTTGTAGTGACGGTGTTTCACTTTTTGCAAATTAAGATACACAGTAATGGGCAGGCCCAGCGCGGGGCGCTGCACGCGCCCGTTTGTAAATTTGCCTATAACGGGCTCCTGCAGCACTAAATAGGATTTGCCCGAAAATTTAGCGACCAAACTTATCGCTCTGAAGGGGGCGATGCGATCATCAGGGCGGGTCTCGCCCCCCTTGAATGCGTCCCCGTTCCTCAGTGGCCACGAGCGCTCTAAAAAGCTCGTGCGCCCATGCCTTCTCTTATATGTTTGGATTGGATGTAATTGAACCCTTATAATCTGAGCAAAAATAGTAAAGAGTACATGCACAAACATAAAAAACAAGCCTTTTTCTGTCACGATACACTATGAGAGGAAATATATAATAACATATAATCTCTGAAATCTAATCTTAGATTGCAATCGTTGTACCACAACCTTTTTTGCATTTCAAAGCACCATCTCTTGTGGGGAAGAGCCATGTTGTTCCAGAATCATCAGAAATCTTTGATGGGCTAGAAGTACCGAACTTCATGTTGAACGTGTCGCTCGTGTCCATGAAATTAATTACATCTTCCTCCACCTCTCCATAAGGTGCCGCGACAGACTTGGAGAAATTCATGCTAACGAAGAGTGCTCAACTGCCGCCTAGCCCTTCGGTCAGTGGCACCCATGTATGTGTGCTAAGGTCTGCTTGAAAAACATCCACTATGAGAGTGACCCACGAACCTTTTGACTGGAGGTGTTGACGATGCTTCACCATGAGTAACTTCCCGTCTGACGTGATGAGGTGTCGGCTAATCATGGTGATATTACCAAGTTCAGCGTCATGATCAAATACAACAGGGCAATTGATATTGGTATATGTCAAGTCATTGTGTTTTTCCTCTTCCTTCTCTTCATTGCAGTTTTCTGCATCGTCATGATCATTGCCCTCCTCATCAGAACGGGTCTGTGATTCATAATCATCATAGTGGAGCGATTTCTTGGTGACACGTGTTCCCATTGTTATGCTTGTGATGGCCTGAATGATGGTGTATAGATGTTCTTTTGATTTTTGTGATGGTCAGATTTGTTACATCAGATCAACTAGACATGATTTGTTACATGGTTGTAGACATGTTCTGTTGATACTTGTGATGGTCTAATAGTTGTAGCCATGTTAAATGACCTGCATTAGTTAGTGGATGAGGCCACAAGACCAATTCAGTTTACTATTAAATGACAGTAATTCAGTTTACTGTTAAATTTCAGTTTACTGTTAAATGACAGTAATTCAGTTTACTGTTAAATGACAGTAATTCAGTTTACTGTTAAATTTCAGTTTCACAGGCTAGTTTCCAACAAACAAAGCCTATGCTTATGAAGAATAAATCAACTGAAATGAGATACTGATCCTTTTTTACTTTGTTTGTTCAGATTGTTTTAAGCTCTCAATCACTGAAGGCCACTGTAGTTCTTTGAATTCAACCATTCAGGTGAGCTACAACTAGGAGGATTTTGGAGTAGTACTCTGAAACTGTTGCTGTTAGAACATGCTGTTACTTGCTGTCAGTTAACTGAATAAGTACAAAACTCTTCTATGGAGTTAACCGAAGATCAGTAAGCAAATCAAAATCTGCAACACATTTTCTTCAGTCCCTAACTGACAACACAATTTCTTCAGTCTAGTGATGCAGCAATTTCTTCAGTCTAGTGTAAATGTAACTGACTACTGGTCAAATACTCTAGTGTATTTAGTGTAAATCTAGTCTGAAACTAGTAGAGCTCTTGGTGATTTGCAAATTCAGTTTAAATAAAAATTTGGTACATGACTACTGAATGTTGCTACTGGATGAGCACAAGAACTACTCAATAGATAATTGTAGAACAAGTCTTGTTTCCAGTCTTGAACCAATAGATAATCTTATTGAAATTTGACCATGTCTGGTTGCCAGCCCTAATGAAAAAAGCAATTGAATTTCCAACAACCTGCTAGGTAGAACAATCCATTTCCAACAACCTGCTAGGTAGAACAATCCATTACTACATGATTGCAACTGAATTGTCAACTCTATGTACTATGTATGTTGTGGCATGTCGTGTGGTCCGAGTGATCAGGTTTCAAGTGATTTTGAATTTTCTGCTCTGACTGTTGCTCAAAGAAATTTAGCAAAAAAATGGGGTCCTGGGAGACGCCGTTGTTGCTTGAGGCCCTTGAGAGGCCCTTCGTGTCGTGATGATTTTGCAGGTACCCCGAGAGGCCCTTGAGTTTGGCGGAATGTCGATTACCTTCCGTTCTGGCAAATTCGGGTACTCCATATGTCCTATTTTCAGCAAAGGTCATGCTAAAATTTTCCGTGAATTTTAGCATGATTTTGCTAAAAATCGGACATATGAGGTACTTGCTACTAATGCATGGGCCGGGATATCTTAGTACTTAATTAAGTAGGATCAATTGACCCTTTATTCTTGCTGTATTAAACCATAGGTGGCAATAGAGCCAAGTGATTAGTGCCAAGTGATTAGGCCCAACCTAGGGTGCCTCGGCATCGATAAACCCTAAATGATGAAAACTTAACTTGGCTGCCCCGGATGCCTCGGTGTCGATGAGAACCTAAATGATGTACGCTTAGGCTTTTAGGGTGCCTCAGCGTCGACAAACCCTAAATGATGAAAGCTTAGGCTTTTAGGGTGCCTCGGTGTCGACAAACCCTAAATGATGAGACCATGATCTTGTTCCTTGACAATAACCAACTTTTTGACCAAACTTTTTTCCTATTTAGAGCGAAACATGGCCCACAATGATGAGGCCGGTGGTTCGGGCGACAAGCAATTCTGGGAGCTGTCCCAGGAGATGGAGGAACAACCTCACCGCTATGAGGACACCGCGGAAGACACCGATCCTGATTACACAACCCCTAGTGGCGTCGGGGATGACACCACTGATGGTGCAGCCGAGGATGCCACCACTGATGATGGCGGCGCACACACAGATGGCAGCCAACCGAAGAAGCAAAGGAATGACTGGCACCCGAATGCGCTCCACACCCTCAAGGAGGAATTCACTCAAGTGGACTCCGACGGGAATCCAACGGAGCCCAAACATATAGTCAAGGGGTACTTGCTTCAGCTCGGGTGCATTCTCCGGAGCACCGTCTCAATCAACACCGAGAACCTTAGGCATGAGGACCGAGGGAATTTGCGCAACCTCCTCTTCACGAAGCTGCACGAACGATACAAGTTCCCCGCCGATTTTGAAAACACACGCCTCTCAGGGAATAAAGTGAACAGTGCCGCCCTCACGAGGATGAGCACGGCCCTGTCTACTTGGAGAAGCGCGGTGAAGAGAATGATTGATAAAGGTGATAGTTATGAGAAGATCAATGCGAAATATCCTATGATGAGCGAAGATGACTACAAGGAGTTCAAGATAAAGTGCGAGAGCAGTGCAACCTCCGAATCAAGTCAGTGGGGGAAAGAAATGCGGGAGTTGAACTTAGGGGAGCACAAACTCGGTCCCGATGATTACAGAGTGGCGGAGCCTATATGGGACAAGGAGGACGCGGAGCGTGCCGAGCAAGGCCTACCGCCCCGCTTCGAGAAATACAGCGGTAACAAGCAGACCAGGAACTATGTCAGGGCCTGGTACAAGGAGGACCCAATAACAAAGGAGCTTACCACGGATCCGAAGACCAGGGCGCTTGAGCTTGTTCTGGTAAGGAATACACCCCCGCGTAATTAGCTCCATATGGTTGCACTCTAATTAATCCCCAATATTTCTAAATGGTTCGCGTTCCTTTCGCAGGACACTGAAAGAAGTAGCGCGGGGTCGTCTCAGAGCTCCCCTTTCGACACCCCTTTAAATAGGGCGTTGAACATAATGAAAAACAAGGATAAGTTCACTAAGCCGACGTCAGCTGGTCGTGTGGCCGGCAAAGGCTTGTCCACAAAATGGGGGTCATACTATACCGCTGGTGTGTGGAAGGAGAAAAAGACCAGCTCGGAAAGCCAGACGCGCGAGGTTGAAGAACTCAAGGCACAAGTGGCGCGGATTCCGAAGCTTGTCCAAGAGCAAGTGGAACAACAACTGGGAACGAAGCTCAACGCCATGGTGCCTACGTTGATTCGTGGGCTGACGACGTGGATTGCGGGCGGCCAACAGGGGCCTCCCCCGGTTCCCAGCTTCACGGCCAGCAACTCGCACAGCGCGCAGGCGGCGCCATTGGTGTCTCCGGCGGCGCCATTGGTGTCTCCGACGGCGGCGTCATTGGTGTCTCCGGCAGAGGCGGTATTCGTGTCTCCGGCGCCGGCACGGGCATTGGAGCTTAATGCACCCGGGTGTACGCCGGCCGGCACCTCGCCAGCAAGCGCCCCCTCCGTCAGTTGCACGCCCGCCGTTGGCGGTGCCTCGACATTAGCTGAGCTCGACGGCATCACGGTAACTAAGCCTCTCGGCCGATGACTTCATCTTCTTGCCTTTGACTGGGCATCCCTGACGCCCTGTACATGTTTTCGCAGGGCACCGCCGACGTTCCTTGCACTCTTCTGCACTTCATGGGCGCCGAGTTGGTCGATGTCGCCAAGGGAAGAATCGTTCAACCGGGCAACCCCATGTTCCACGGAAATCCGATGCCACCCATAGTGTATAGGGTTGAAGTGGTTCGGGTGCTGCCAGGCTGCGACGAGCTGTTACCTCCGATTCGACCCGCTGGGGCGGATGAAGAAGATGAGATGACCCTCAGCGCCTGCGTAAACTGCGGAGTCTGCACGACAGTGTTCTTTCTTTGGAGAAGCGTCGTCTCAGAGAGAATGATGTGGCATACCCGGTTTTCGTGGCCAAGGTGCCAAAGGGCAAGGGCTTTGTGGATGGCGACATCGGGGGTACGATCGTCCTGCGGTTTGATGACATCTTTGCTATGTTTAACCTTCATCCGCTGCACTACACCTTCGTTCGGCTGTTTTCGCTGAGTATGGAGATGCGGATCATTAGAGACAAGATCCCGGACATCGTGATAGTCGACCCCTTCTACATGCGTGCCAAGCACTTGAGCAGCGCTGGGGACCGCCAAGTTGCGAGTTCACACCTCGAAGGCGTCATTCTGGCAAACCCAGATAAGGATAACTTCCTTGTGGCTTACTTTCTCGAGTAAGTCATCCCTTAACCGCCCCGTAACATATGATTTCTTAGATTTCGATCGTTCTTTTTTTTCTAACATTCCGTGTTCTGTGCAGTGACACACATTGCACACTCATCCTCTTAAGCCCGAAATATTCCATGGCCACGTATTTCGACCCGAACCGTAACTCCAAGATAGACTACACAAATGTCAAGAAAGTTCTTGATGATGTTCTCCCCGGCTACGCCAAATCTGGAGGCACCTTCACCAGGGCAGTCGTAAGTACGGCAAGCACACCTTCTCACACAATACGAATTTTTGCTGCGTCAAGCAGCCGCCTGGCGGTCAGAAGGGCCTACTACGCCCTCCATCACATGCGGGCGATCGTAAGGGACCATCATCAACTTCTGCTACCAGATAGTCTCAAAGATTGGGCCGCGAGGTTGTCGGCAACCCAGGACGCAGACCTCAGACAAGAATTCTTTCGCATCCAGTCGGAGTTTGCGGACATCATCCATCAAGATGTCATTCATACCTCTGGGCAGTTCTACCTCAGATACCAACCGTCCAACAATGAGATAGATGGAACGCTACAAATTTAGGGTGACAACGACCGCGATTTCATGACCATCACGACAGACGACGGCTTCATCCATGCTCCTGTCCGATGAGTCGAGTCGAAAGAAGTGATCTGTAGTTCTGAAACATTGATTGGCTCATGTTGTAATTAAACTTTAATGAATTCGTATGTCTCTTTGGTTTGGACAGTCATTCAACTTAGATGTAATCGATGCTATTTATTAGTAGGATCATGAATCGTGCTATTAATGTCTTGCTTTTCTCTTCCGATCCTTTTGTTGCATACTTACATATTGCTTATGTATTGTCTGTTGTCTGTTGTTTGGCTTGTGCATAGAAATGTCATCGTATGTCGTGTACAAGGGTAAGGTTTCCGGAGTCTACGACGACTGGGAGGAGTGTCGGAGACAGGTTCACCGTTTCAGCGGTAACAGTTACAAAGGGTACACCACTAGGGCTGAGGCCGAATCTAGATACGCCCGCTATCTAGCGGGAGAGAGGAGGGAGTGTTGGAGGAACCGGATGAAGACCAGTTTGTTCGCGATGATGCTCATCGTGATGACCGCAGTTCTCTTTTATGTGATGGTAGTTTAGATGATCGATATCGACTTGTAATGTGAAGACAAACTCGATACTCGCGGTCTTGAGACTTGTAATGTTTTATCTTTGTTCGGTCTTTTGAATTCGGAGACTAATATGATGAATTGTATTCGGAGACTAATCTTCTATTGTATTCGATGAATCTGATGTTGATGTGTGCTGCTGTCTATATTCTGTCCAATAATATATTTTGTAACATGTGCAAAAATCAAAAAAAGCAAAAAAAACCAAATATTCATACTAATGGCGCATCAAGGTAGAGTGCGCCATTAGTATGCCAAAGGATACTAATGGCGCATCAAGGCAGAGTGCGCCATTAGTGTGACAAAGCACATGGTTACATATGGCCCCCCGGGAGGCATACTAATGGCGCATGGAGTTACATACTAATGACGCACTGCCTGGTGCGCCATTAGTATACCAGATACTAATGGCGCACCAGTGATGCGCCATTAGTAAAAAATACTAGTGGCGTGCTACTAATGGCGCACTGGTAATGCGCCATTAGTAGGCAAAACCAGTGCGCCATTAGTAGGCTTTTTCCTAGTAGTGCATGGGCCTACCGTCTCCATCCAATGCAAGATCACGAGGCATGAGATCCTCGGGCGTGGTGATGGCATACAGTTTATCACCAAAAACACACGATGTCAATGAGGTAGATATATGGAGTTGTCCGTGGCTCCGGCGACCACATGCCCTTCCCTCATTGGAACACAATGAGCGGATGTTTCCTGTTTTTGGTGATGACGGCGATGAAGTCGTCGACCGCGGAGCACATGAGGAACTTGCGAATGAGAGACATGTCATCACCAACCATGGCGAAATTTACTCACAGGCTCACAATCCATGGCAACTTCCACTTTAGACCTATTGAAATATATTTTTCACAACCCAATGGCAAATTTAAGGTATAGTCCATTGGCAAATTAAACTTACAGTCATGACAAACTGACTTTGAAGCCATATCAACATTTCCTCGACAAATCTTTCCAACCTTACTCCCATGACAATTTAATTTTAATCCCATTCCATTTGAATTTTTTTCGCATGCAAAATATAACCTCCCAGCAACGGCATTGTTTTAGAGATCGTTTGCCATGAAATAGAGATTTTTGCTCCCCATGTGAATGAACTATGCTCATGACATTATTAAAAAAATCGTCAATATGCTATTTTTTTTGTTTTTTTTTTCTGAATTTGCCATTAGCTATAGGACATAAATTCAAAAATTGCCATCAAACATTTTTTTTGTCCATAGTCTGCCATTAACCAGAATTTGCTTAATTTCGCCGATAATGGCAAATTGAATTGCTTGACCATGGCAAACAAAAGGTTGGGCCTGGGATGTCCCCGGACGGAATGTTGGCTGGTTATCGGGGTGGTCTTGATTTAGATGTACCGAATTTAATTAATTTAGCATGATATTTTTTAGTTTCATTCATGGCATGATTGCGTAGAGGTGGCATTTTCAGGGTGACGTGGTGCTGAGGCCACCCAACCCTCGCAAGAGCAAGAGCGGACGCAAGGCAGCAGAGGCCAAGTCGGAGCCGCGTCCGACTGTCAGCAGAGCACACGAGACGAGCTGTTTCTCTTCCTCTTTGTTTCCCACTCACCAGATGACGCGTGGGCCCGGTTTGACGGGAGACCGGGCCCACAAATCAGACACCCTCCACCAGGCAATTCCAAACTGTTGAGCAAATGCCCGCTTCGGAGCGAGTTGGGCCGGCCCACTACTGGGTTCGCGTGATTACATGGTTCGCTGCTGTTCGTTTCGTTGTTATTTCTTCTTATTCTTCTTCTTCTTCTTCCTCCGCGTTTTGGTTTTGAACTCTCCTTTTTCCCAATTTCATTTTTCTGTTTTGGTTTCTTTTTTCCTTTTTGGGGTTTGATTCCATTTTTTGCTTGTTATCTTTTGAGTATTATTATACAAAATGTCCAGCGCGTATCACAAAAATGTTTATTGTATATTACGAAAAAGTTCATCATGTATGAAAAAAATACCGTGTATTAAAACTCTTTTTTATGTGTATTTTAAAAAAATGTTCATCATGTAACACGAAAAGGTTCAACGTGCATTACACAAAATTTTCAGTGTGTGTTACAAAAAGTTGGCTGTATTAAAAAAATGGTCATATCATATTTACGAAAATGTTGACCATATTGTTGAAAAAACTCACCATATATTACAAAAAAACAAGGTCACTATATTATAAAAAAACACTCTCCATGTTATATTATAAACGTTTAAATATTACAGAAAACTGCACGTGAAAATAAAAAAGTAAAAAGAAAATCGAAGCTCAGAAGAAAATGATAATAATAATAATAATGAAAAATCGGTTCACTATAGCCGAATGAAAAGTGCTCCCTCTGCAAACTAATATAATAAGAGCGTTTAGATCATCTACGTTATTTTTCATCGGCGGCGGTTGCTGTTGTGGGGTGCTGGTCCTATGTGGCCTTAGCACGACGACTTTCCGGCTGTCTACTACAAGAAGTTGTGCCCAGGTCCGGCGATGGAGGGGCGATGACGGCGGCGCGCCTTCGGCTCGCTTCGGTGCTTGTAGTCGTCGCTAGGTGTTCTACGAATCTGGATGTAATTTTTATTTTTGGTATTCGTTGTACTGCCATGATATGATTGAAGATGAATAAATTGGAAGTTTTTCGAAAAAAAAAGATCACTAGTTTATGGAGGGAGCACAGCCGAGTGTGTTTTTGGTAGATACAGTTGCTCTTACAGGGGCCAGCCCATCTGTGCACGCCGTGTGCGTCAGCGCGTCGTCTGTTGGGCGTCTCTCCTCCTCTCCACCAACCCACCCGCGGGGCGGCTCGCGCAGCCCCGGGCCCAGCCGTGGGTCAGCGGCGACGAAGGAACGGGTATTTAAGTTAACCCAAGCAAGAGGAGGGGTAGGTGGTAGGTATCCGCGTCCGCATCGCACCGCACACCAACCAAACACTCGCCTGCCTTCCTTCCTTCCTTGTTCGTTCCTCGACGCACGCACGCACGCACGCAGATCTCATCCATCCAAGCCAAGGCAGGTCAGGTCAGGTCAGGTCTCTCCCCTCCCCCCGAATCTTCTTCCTCCCCCCCTTGCCCCCCGATCCGATCCCCGTCGCGCCGTCGCCCAGCCCGGCCGTGGCTTCCGGCGGGGCGCTCGCTCGTCGGCCCAAAGAACCTAGGTACCTTTTTTTCTTCTTGGCTGGGTTAGGCAGTGGCTTGATCAGATCCATGGCAGGTAGCTCTAGCTGACTAAGTAACGGGAGGGGGGAGACAGCTAGTTGAATTCGACAGCAGTACGCATGCCTTGCCGGCTGACACACAGACAGGACCACCAGTTCTCCTGCCTGCGCCTCTACTACTGTACCATGTGTTGTTCCTACTACTAGCTCTAGCTCTAGTTGGGGATGCCCTGTTTTCTCTGTTTTTTCTTTATGTAATCTTTTCTCTGTTTTTCCTTTTTTTCCGCATGATAGATAGATGAAGCTCGGACCTAGATATAAGAACCATACACAACTGCGGATGACAAACACTCTCTCCAATTTAATCTGAAATTGCCATCATGATCCTAACAAACACTACTCCTCAAGTAACTGTAAATTGTTTTGTTGCACGATTACTGTCTGGTGTAGATTCAATCAAAATATTTAGTAGAGGAGATGCTTGATGGTTGGTAATTGTCTTGTGACTTGTGTGCATGTTGGTGGGCAACAAGCATACGATTTGATTTCTGCCTCTGCTCTACTGTATTAGCCTCATGGGTCATGGCTGATTGAATTCACCCGGACTATAGCTTATTCCTTCACCGTACTACTATCGCTTTCTCAAGTCAACTCAAGCAACAATTCATGTCGCTCGCTCAATCCTCTGAACATTGCATCTATCCTCTGAATATTGCGAAATTGACATTCGTAACCTCGCATTCAGTTATCCACTGCCCATTTTTCTGGATAAGTTTTCTCAAACCTCTATTAGCTCGCTGCAAACATGTACTCAGAGTCTCTGAAGCTTGTTCCTGTGTCCAGTGCATATGCATCATCATTTGGTTTTGGTTTTGGTTTGTATATACAAGCAGGCTTTTAACCTTTCTGGCGAGCGAGACTTGCATAAATAAACTATCTAACTTTGTGTTTGCTGCATCTCTTTTCTTTTCAGGTACGAGATGGCTCTCACCAGAATTGGTCTCGCTGGCCTCGCGGTCATGGGCCAGAACCTTGCCCTCAACATTGCCGAGAAAGGCTTCCCCATCTCTGTCTACAACAGGACAACGTCCAAGGTCGATGAGACTGTTCAGCGTGCCAAGCTAGAAGGAAACCTTCCTCTCTATGGTTTCCATGACCCTGCATCCTTTGTCAACTCCATTCAGAAGCCACGTGTCGTCATCATGCTTGTCAAGGCTGGTGCTCCGGTCGACCAGACCATCGCAACGCTCGCAGCACACCTGGAGCAAGGTGACTGCATCGTTGACGGAGGAAACGAGTGGTATGAGAACACAGAAAGGAGGGAGAAGGCCATGGAGGAGCGTGGACTCCTCTACTTAGGGATGGGTGTCTCCGGAGGAGAGGAGGGTGCCCGCCATGGCCCCTCCATGATGCCTGGAGGCTCACTGGAGGCTTACCAGTACATTGAAGACATTCTTCTCAAGGTGTCTGCTCAAGTCCCTGACAGCGGTCCGTGTGTCACATACATTGGGAAGGGTGGATCTGGAAACTTTGTCAAGATGGTTCACAATGGTATCGAGTACGGTGACATGCAGCTGATCGCTGAGGCATATGATGTTCTCAAGTCGGTTGGTAAGCTCACAAACGGTGAGCTGCAGCAGGTTTTTGCCGAGTGGAACAAGGGTGAGCTCCTCAGTTTCTTGGTCGAGATCACTGCTGATATATTCAGCATCAAGGATGACCAGGGTGAAGGCTACTTGGTCGACAAGGTCCTGGACAAGACTGGGATGAAGGGAACCGGCAAGTGGACAGTGCAGCAGGCTGCTGAGCTCTCAGTGGCTGCTCCTACCATTGAGGCGTCCTTGGATTCCAGGTTCCTCAGCGGGTTGAAGGACGAGAGGGTGGCTGCTTCCAAGATCTTCCAAGGTGACTACAGCAGTGGCGAAACTGTGGACAAGGCGCAGCTCATCGAGGATGTGAGGAAAGCTCTGTATGCCTCCAAGATCTGCAGCTATGCCCAGGGCATGAACATCATCAAGGCCAAGAGCGTGGAGAAGGGATGGGGCCTGAACCTGGGCGAGCTGGCCAGGATCTGGAAGGGCGGGTGCATCATCCGCGCCAGCTTCCTGGACCGCATCAAGAAGGCGTACGACAGGAACGGCGAGCTCGCGAACCTCCTCATCGACCCCGAGTTTGCGCAGGAGATCATGGACAGGCAGGCCGCATGGAGGAGGGTCGTGTGCCTCGCCATCAACAACGGCGTGAGCACCCCCGGCATGTCGGCGAGCCTGGCCTACTTTGACTCGTACAGGAGGGAGAGGCTTCCCGCGAACCTCGTGCAGGCCCAGAGGGATTACTTTGGGGCGCACACCTACGAGAGGGTCGACATGCCGGGATCCTTCCACACCGAGTGGTACAAGATCGCCAACTCGAAGATCTAAGCTGCTGCTGCTGCTGCTGCTGCTGAGAGACGGCACATCCCATCAGGTTTCGTCTTGTCGGTAGGTATATCTTTTGTTGTTGAGTCCTTTTTCCTGTAGGGGAGGAACTGCCTGCCGTTTAATTTTTATTACTCGAGTAATGAGTCTGTCTGTGGTGTATTTATTTTCTATAAGGAGGTCCAGCCGGTATTCTCTCCACTAGTTCCATGTGATTGATCAACCCTGGAGGGAAACCACCACTGTTATTTGTCGGATTTCGCCATCCTGAATTTTATATAGCATGAAGAAATAAAATACGTTTTCACATGCCTGCCTGTGTTTCCACTTATGCTTCCTGGTCTTGCTGTAGTGCTTTTGACCACAAAGTTGTGTTGCATTCTGTTTGTTGTGCCGATATGTCCGTTTTGTTTGGAAGAGAAGCATGTTTGTTTGCCTAGTGCCCTGCCTGCCCTGTTTATGTTCTTGTTACTGGATCATTCATTTACAGCAGCACCAGACCTTGGATTTGTGTTGCATACTTGATGTTTTGAGCTGATTCTCCCACCCCTGGCTGATGAGGCGTATGCCATTTTGTGTTTGTGTATCCGTGTATGGGCTTGCGAAGTAGTATAATTTCTGCGACAGAATAATAATATTCAGATTCACTGATGAAACGTAATGAAATAGAGGGAGAAACGAGTACATGTATAGTACAAGCGAAAAGAAAGCAAAACAGAGGAGGAAACGACCAAGCGCATCGACTACAGTAGACAGTAGAGTAGGAACAAGCAGCAGCACAGCAGAGAGCAAGCTCAGCCTGGGTCAACACAACAGCATCCGCAAGTTCTTTCAGCTCCAAGCAAGGACTGAAAATGAATTTCCAGGAGTTATGAACAAAAAATCAACTTCTTTCGCCACGAGCAGATCAATCATCAACTAGTAAAACGCTCATTTTCAAATGCGAGTATCATTCCAGATCCATACCGGAGGACTAGCTAGGTGATGCGGAGTTGGATGAATCTCACCTTCCACGCCGGCCTCCCTCAGTGGAGCTACCATTTACAAAGCAAATGGGTTCCGTTTGGAAGGTTTATATTTAATAAAAGGCAAAGAGGCAGCTACAATTCCATTACCTGAGGCCTCCTTTTTGAAAAAGAGGAGCTACAATTTCATTACCTGAGGAGAAATCTGGAGCAAGAGTGGAGAGAAGGGGAACGACTATAGTATAACGATCGATGTGGAGGAGGTAACAACTCAAAGGGCTCCTCAATCTCCTTGGCGGCGTTGTATACAATTATAAATGCCTGACTTGTACATGGTCTCTCTCTGTTGCAAGAATTACTAGGCAGGCAGAGTGGAAGCAACTATATTTCGTTACCTACAAGGGGAAATTGATCTGGAGCGAGAGTGGAGAGTGAAGAGGGCAGCAACAAGGAGAGGAATGGCTACGACGACGTAGAGGGGGAAAAACAAGATGACTTCACACATTTAATTTACATAAAAATGAGGAAAAACAAGTTCTACTACAACTTCTGGACACAACACAGTACAGCACCCAAAAGGCCAACGCATAAAAAATTGTGAAACAATTCATTCGTAAAAGCTATCTTATAAAACAAGAAATAACTGGCACATGGTAATATATATGCACTTGCCTATCCAATTGCCCAGGTCCTAGCAATCAGCTCTAACAAAAATTAATTAATGACGTGATCAGGACCAAATTTGTATAGTTAAGTATAAACATAGCAACACTGGCCATAACTCAAGGCAATGCCTCCTGATACATGGACAAACACATCAGGCCAGTGAGAACACTATGAAGAGGTCTGAAAGCATTCCCGATATACTCCCTCTGTAAAGAAATATACGATTGTTTAGATCACCATATCGAGGACCTGGATGACACTTTTGATAGTTCAAGGACATGCGTGACACCCTTCAAATAGTTCGAGGATCTAGGATGCACTTCACTCCTCTGCACCATTGCGCGGCCTAGCCCGTCTCCCTTTGCTCGTTTCTAGTGATGTCATCTGACTTTATGCTCGAAGTAGTATCAGTGTTTGCCAATTTATTAATCTCGGACGTCCCGCTCCACCGCGACATCAAACACCCGCCTCTCCTCGCCCATGTCGCCGCACCTGGCGTACACACCGACGAGCGAATTGGAGACAAACACGCCCCTGGCGATCCCCTCGAGAACGGCCGCCAGCGTGGGCACGGCCTGGCCTTTCCTCAGATGCCCGGCATGCGAGCACGCAGCGACCGCTGCTGCATCCGTGAACCGGTCGGCCCTGATGCCCACGGCATGCGTGGCGCACTCGTGCGAAGGCCCCCAGCTGAGATGCGTCAGGCTCTCTGTCCCGCGTGATAGTAGGCGTCGATGAGAAGGTTGAAGGAGACGGCGTTGGCGTGGGGCATTTCGTCGAGCTGGCAAAACGGTGCAAGGAGCGTGTTGCAGAGAAAGGGGGTGGGCTCGGGAGATTTGGCCATAGATGGCAGCGGCGTGGCGCAGCGTCGAGCAAGAGCGGAGGAGGTTGGTTGTATGGTAGTGCTCCATGACTTTTGTGGCTTCTGTGAAAAGATTTGTCGTTGCAAAAAGTATTGATTGTGTGGCGGTCGTACATGTGCTACAAAATCAATCAACGGAAAATTTTGTTAAACAATGTGTCATCCTCTCGATGCTAGAGATTTTGTCAACATTTGAAAGACAACCTGCCGTTCGCTCCATGTTGTCGCAAGGAAAAAAAAAACTTCAGAAACCAACACGAGGTTTCTGACTCAATTCGACTAACTGAAAGCAACCAAACTTTTTTTTTTCTGTTCTAAACGAGACATAAATAGAACTCCTTCACCAGGGAAGGACGCACATAGCCATGTAGATAAGCCTAGAATGGCAAGGAGCATCCCAAGCGCTATGTATAACTAGACCGTATATCATTTTCAGGTGGCATGGATAATTTCCCTGTTGGCAGCATGTCCTTATAGCAAGGTCGGTAAATGAACGAATCCTCGACACAGCAAGCTGCTTGCGAATTGTCTTTATCGAGCTCGTCCGTTTCTCCTAGATACTGCATCCTCGACATGTCGAGATGGTACACTACCACCGCGCCGCTAAGATCGAGGATGAGTGCATTCTTGTGTGGATGGAATCCCATGATACTGCAGTAGGCACCCTGTTCTACCGACTCATGGTGGTCGGCGCCTCCAACCATGTCGATGAAGTTGTCCTCATCAGAGTCCCATGAATATTCAGAGTCATGTGGTGTGGCCCAATCGTCCTCCGCGTCATCGTCGGACAAGCTGACTGGTCCACCATTGCTTCCAACAATCCTCCATATCATCTTGGGTTGTATTTTAAGAGTACGAATCATATGGCCATGCTGGTTGAGGTCGACGTCATGTGCCAGTGCCCAACCTAGTTCTCCATTGGTCAATTCGCTTAGCATCCATACTCGAAGCTGTGAATTGTTAGTCACCACATAATGTACCCCTCTCTCATGGCTTGCTAAGACTGAATTTCCGGGAAGCGAGTAGCAGCTTTTTGGACCGCAAGGTTCTCCGGGAAGCTGGAGCATATCATAAGTTTCCTTCAAGGGGCGTAGAATCACAAGGACACTGTTGTGGCAATGCATGTAGACAGACCCATGCCAGTAATTAGATGAATGAAACGGACTCTCGTACCTCTCAGGAGTTCTGCCAACCATGTCGTAGAGGTGCCCCGGCGCACAAACTCCAGGCGTGAACTCTCGGTCCTCCCACCGCCCTGTGCATGACGAGTACATTAACATTGACAACACATTTTTCTTGGGCTCCTCGAATTCCTCCGCTTGTGCTTCCCCGAATGGCCGAACCTGACCTTGCGTGCTTGTGGCCATTAATGGCTCCTTGAGCAGACCACCTTTCGGAAAGAGGAAAACATGGTAGTGCAGCGACACGGCAGGGTCGAAAGTCAAGGATACGCCATAGCTGCACCACGGCTTCGACGGCCGCGACAAACGGGCATACCGCACCGTCGCCGGGTTGAGCACGTAATAGCCCCACTCCTCGAGGAGGAGGAGGCCGTTGCAGGACTGGAGTACTCTTGCCTGGTGCGGGTAGACTGGCCTCCGGAAGCCGGATGCGCCGCGGGTGGCTGGCGGTGCCAAGAAGGACGTATCGGAGCGGCACCCGGTCTTATTGACGAAGAGTCCGGGAAAGGCGCGCCGGGGGAAGTAGCGCTCGAGGGAGAGCCAGTGGTCGTCGTTGACGATGTCGCGCCACGCGCGGCACACGCACTGGGACGCGCAAATGTCGCGCCCTGGCAAGCGGCGGAGGATGTCGAGGAGCACATCATTGGGAAAGCACATGCCGTCACCGGCTGGATCCATCCTCGTTTGGATCGGTGGCAGATTGGATTGTTCGGATCGGACTCTAGTTTCCGTGGGTGGGCAGATGCTCGTGTATGAGATGTGATGGCCAGGGTCAGTTTAGCCTCTACGGCATCTTGAAAAAAAGCTTAATCGCTACGGCATCTTTAATAAAAACCTTAACCGCTACGGCAGTTTTTTTTTGGCGCGCTGTCGGCCGCATGAGAGCGGGACACGTGTTCCATCCGCTAAAATAGAATCTTAACTGACCCAGAACCCATAGCCGAGTTTTCCTTTTTTCTTTTTTCTTTTTTAAAAACTGTTCATCCCAGATGCATAGTCACCCAGGAGCTGAAGAACAGCACTTCCGTGGAACAAATATAGTCATAGGCTGCAGGAGAAGGAATTGGATGATGTCAACCGACATCATCCACGGATCAGATGACCTCACTAGTAGAAAACAGGGTACTAGTCCCGGTTCCAGGGGAGATTATGATTTTTTTCGTTGCAACGCACGGGCCTTTTTGTTAGTAATGGTAAATAGTATACATACATAAATGTAAAATTCAAGCCTTTTTCTGTCACGAGACACTATGAGAGGAAATACATGATATCATATTATCTCTGAAATCTAATCTTAGACTGCAACGTTGTAACACAACCTTTTTTGCATTTTAAAGCACCATCTCTAGGGGGAAGAGCCATGTTGTTCCAGAATCATCACAAATCTTTGACGGGCTAGAAGTACCAAACTTCATGTTGAACATGTCACCCGTGTCCATGAAATAAATTACATCTTCCTCCACCTCTCCATAAGGTGCCGGAACAGACTTGGAGAAATTCATGCTAACGAAGAGTGCTCGACCGCCGCCTAGCCCTTCGGTCAGTGGCACCCATGCGTGTGTGCTAAAGTCTGCTTCAAAAACATCCACTTTGAGAGTGACCCATGAACCTTCTGGTTGGAGGTCCTGACGATGCTTTACCATGAGTAGCTTCCCATCCGACTCGATGAGGTGCCGGCAAATCATGGTGATATTACCAGGTTCAGCATCCTGATCAAATACAGCCGAGCAATTGATATTGGTATATGTCAAGTCATTGTGTTTTTCCTCTTCCTTCTTTTCATTGCCGTTTTCTGCATCGTCATGATCATCACCCTCCTCATCAGAAGTGGTACGTGAATCATAGTAATCGAAGTAGAGCGATTTCTTGATGACACGTTTTCCCATTGCAACCAAGGGCCTTCCGTCTCATCCAATGCAAGATCAAGGGTGATGAGATCCTCAGCCGTGGTGATGGCATATAGTTTATCACCAAGAAACGCGATGTCAATGAGGTAGATATATGGAGTTGTCCGTGACTCCGGCGACCACACGCCCTTCCCTCGCTGGAACACAATGAGCGGATGCTTCCTGTTGTTCGTGATGACGGCGATGAAGTCGTCGACCGTGGAGCGCATGAGGAACTTGCGTATGAGAGACCTGTCATGGACGGCCATGGCGTCGAGCTCAGGCAGCGGGAGAGACCTGTTTGAGAAGGGATTGTGCAAGACGTAGTTGCGCACGACATGGCGTCTTGCGCCCTTCTCGGTGGTGTGCTCCTGGCCGAGGCCGACGCGCGTGGATCGTTTTCTCTCTTGTAGATTAGGATTTTAGGTCGTTCATCGTCTTGGCTTCGACGGCGGCGATGGCGGTGCTGAATAAAGTTTCTTCGGATCCTATTCCAACAAGGCGATCGGTCCTATGGTTGGGGATGAATTTGGCAATCAGTCTGTTCAAGCAAGGATTGCGTGGTGGCGGCGACATCCTTGTGGTGGACCTGTGTCCTCGGGCTCCGCCGTTGCGACAGCGTTTGCTCCAGCGCCGGCGCGGAGCTTGGGAGGTAGTCCAGGAGCGGATGCAGATTGTGGTCTGCATCGGCGGCATCTGGAAGATGGTGGATCGTGTGCTAGGTTCGCGGTTCGTGGATGGCAGATGTGGTTTTCTCCTCCGGTGTTCTAGTTGTGTGGGGGTGCCAGATCTGGAGTTCGATGGCGTGTCCAGGGTGTTGCCCCGGTCTGATTCGTTCAACGGTAATGGTTTTACCTTTGGTGAGCCACCTTGGAGGTCTGCAAAGCTGCATGTCAGCGATGGAGCCGCTACGAGCTCGGGTGTGAAGGTGATCCGTCAGTTTTCCCTTTGGTGGCTACTGTCGTGGTTCCAGAGGCAGGTGACGGGTGTTGGTGTCAAGTTCAGAGGTTTCTTCAATCTTAATTGTAATTTTACTTCTTGGTTGTTGTTCCTTTGTGCAAAGACTAGCTTTCTGCTGTCTTTTCAGTTTTGCCAGGTCGGTTACGTGACTTGTATTATGATACTTTTGATATAAATGAGACACGTATTACCATGCAAAAAAAATACACCACACAGGCTGCAAAGAGGACCACCATTGCTCGAATATTTGTTTGTTAGCTCTTCAAAAATTCTCAGCAAAAATAAATAAAACACATATATATGCTGTTGTTAGCTCTCGCCCTCTGAATTGGACCATCTGAATCCCTGGGAAATAATCCTTTTTTCCTAGTCCAAGCTATATGATGCACATTCGTTCATCGAGGAACCACCGGCACAAACCAAGCACAAGAGTATACAAAAGATCAAGTTAAATGAGAGTTAGATCATCGTTATGGAACCCTTTTTGGAGACCAAGGCTGCCCAACTGTGTTAGATAAATATATTGCAAAGCAAACTAAGGGCATTTCTAACCGATCCCCTATATTCGGTGAGCGATTTTACTCCGCTAACCGACACCTAGCCGATCCCCTATCCGCGGTTAGCGGATTATATTTTTTACTCCGACCCCAAAAAATTCCCTATTTTTACTCCCGCGATAGGCGGCTGAGTAAAACGCCGCACCTCTCTTTCGCATCTGCGCCGCCGCTGCATCTTCACCGACACGCCTCCCACCCGCCCCTCGCCAGCTCCGCCACTACCTCATTCCATCTCTTGCCCTCCGCCGCCGTTCTGCCCGTCGGCCAGCCCGTTCGGCCCTCGTTGCCGTCGCTGGAATCAAGGTGAAATGCCACCGCCGTCGTCAACTATATTCGTAATTTTGTTGAACATTCAAATTTATGTTTAGTTTCTATATGTGTGCTAATATGTAGTTGCAATTTATACTAGAATTGCAAAGATTAGAAAAACAAAAATTTACTCCGTTATATTTAGGGAATCGGCTAGGTCCGTGATGCGGAGCATCCCTCGCTCATCCCCATGGACTCTACTACAACTCGTCAAGCACCGAGAGGACGGTGACAAGAGCACGTGCACGCAACATCGACAATGAGGTCACTTCTTTCCTCTTCGAGTCTCGTTCGGAATCGCATATGAATCAGGTCCTACCTCAAACGGAGATGTTATGCATTCGTAGGTACTTCGAAGATGATCGCGAGGAAGCATGCAGGGATCACCAAGTTCACCGGAGACCTACAGAGGAGAAGAAGGAGGACGTGGAGGCCCTGGACACTCCGGGTGCCCGGCCATCCATGGCCCCGGGTGCCCGGCCTCCGGCTGGGGGACGCCCCTGGCCACCCCGGGTGCCCGGCCTGGAGGCCCCGGGTGCCCGGCCCCCCGACCTGGCGCTAGTCCTGACCACCCTGGGTGCCCGGGTGATCAACCCCCGGGTGCCCGGACCAAAGGCGGCCAAGGGCGCGACCCTCCCTGTGCACCCCGGGTGCCCGGCCATGTTGGGCCCGGGTGCCCCCCCTGCAGCCGGCTCCCTGGTCGGTCCGGGTGCCCGGCCACCCCCTGTGCAGCCGCCCGGTCCAGTCCGGGTGCCCGGACCCCTTTGCCCTGGGTGCCCGGACCCCTCCGGTTGTGCATGCGTGCACTAAGGGCAAATGACCCATGTACCCTCATTTTACCCCCAATTCGTCCCTAGCCTATATAAACACCTCCCCTAGCTCTTTTAGAAGGATAGCAAAGTATTTGATAGACATTTGTGAGCTTTGCTCCATGCATCCACTCCACTAGGAGATCAAGACCTCCTCTTGGAGTGACCAAACATCAGGACCTCCTCCTTGGGGAAGGATCCCCATCATAGGATCATTAAGCCCTCATCTCCTTCATAAGATTTGGGATGAACTCTACCATGTATCTTATTTCCCTTTGATTGTTCATGTACCTTGTGGATTTTGTGTGATTGTTAGTCTAGTGCATGTGTGATTTGGACTTGCTCTTGAGTGTTCCTTTTGTTTTCCCTCTTGTGTTCATCTTGTTCTTGGGGATTCCCCCTCCAATTCGTGAAAGATCTTCACCTAGGGTTCCACCCTACAACATCTTGGTATCATGAGCCATGGTTTCTCACGAAATTGGAGCCCCCCTTCTTGTTCTCTAGCCTAATTTTGTTGTATTCTTCCCCAATTTCGAAAATTCCCCACCAAAAATAGCCCCAATTTTTTTTGTGATTTGTTAGTTTGATGAGGTTTTGTTGGATTTGATCCATGGATTTTCTTGGTTTCAAGTGGATATAGTATTCCCCCATCTATCTCCACCTTTCACTCCATGAAATCCATCAATTTTTTGCACTTTCCCACGAATTTCCGCCCAAATCCGTCAACCCTGGGCACCCGGACCTCAAACCCCGGGCACCCGGACCCCCCCGTGCAACCTCGCCGACCACCCCGGGTGCCCGCACCCCGAGCCCCGGGCACCCGCACCCCCAGGCTGTTTGCCCCGGACCACCCCGGGTGCCCGCACCTTCCACCCCCGGGCACCCGCACCTCCCCGAATCAGCTCACCAACCAACACCGTTTCGGTCATAACTTTTGCTCCCGGAATCCGTTTTTGACGTTCTTTAGCTCGTTGAGTAGCTATTGACATCCCCCATCCATATAGATAGGTTTCAACACCATTTGACTCCATTAAAAAATTGGCATTTTGGCATCTTCGCATAGGCCATCCACCATTTCATCCGCCAAACCACCATAGATTTCCGCAACCTAACCCATTTTCGATCCATATAGCATTTGTGGTTGCTTGAGTGGTGACTTGAGTCTCCTAAGGTGTTTAGGCTACTTAGGGACGGTTGCTTCATCATCAACCACCACCACCACTTCCGCATTGCTAACTCCGGAACCACCAACGCTTTCCGCTACCACCATTTGACATTTTCCTTGAGATTTTGAGTTGACGGGTTTTTACCGTTTCCTAAGGTGTTTCGGCTACTTAGGGACGGGTCTACATCATCTTGGTATCTACATCAAGAACACCGCCACTCATCATCGCCACGAGGTCGTCATCGTCATCGACCACTTCACCATTTTGACAACCTAACCGTAAGCAAGAGCGGTAACCTCCTTATCACCTTGGTATCGTGGTATCCCTTCTTTGTACATTCTTGCCATTACATTGTTAACCCCTTAGCCCATTTTTCGTCACTTGCCTATTGAGACTAGCCATTGAGTATTGCCGGCAACGTTACTTGTGCACATTAGTGATCCATACATACCATATCATATTGGTGTCATCTTGGCATCATCATATCATCCCTTGTGTCACAAGATCGTTCCTGCATATACACAATTTCCATCTTGGTTTGCGCATTTTGCATAAGTGGCCATATAAAAAAAAAGGAATAAGCTTTTAAGCAAAAAGAGAGCAAAGAGCTTGTGAGCAAGAGCCATAGGATCATACCACATTGCACATAAGATTGTCATATCCGATCATCGTGGATCACATTGAGAAGAACATCGGGAACATCATACACATATCATACTTGGTGAGGGAGTCCCGGATTAGGGGGTGTGCGGATAGCCGAACAATAACCATTGGTCGGACTCCTGGACTATGAAGATACAAGATTGAAGACTTTGTCCCATCTCCGGATGGGACTTTCCTTGGCGTGGAAGGCAAGCTTGGCGATACGGATATGTAGATCTCCTATCATTGTAACCGACTCTGTGTAACCCTAACCCTCTTCGGTGCCTATATAAACCGGAGGGTTTTAGTCTGTAGGACGAACAACAATCATACCATAGGCTAGCTTCTAGGGTTTAGCCTCTCTGATCTCGTGGTAGATCTACTCTTGTACTACCCATATCATCAATATTAATCAAGCAGGAGTAGGGTTTCACCTCCATCGAGAGGGCCCGAACCTGGGTAAAAACATTGTGTCCCTTGTCTCCTATTACCATCCGCCTAGACGCACAGTTTGGGACCCCCTACCCGAGATCTGCCGGTTTTGACACCAACATTGGTGCTTTCATTGAGAGTTCCTCTGTGCCGTTGCCGTCAGGAAGGATGCCTCATCCCGTCTTTAAAGACGGCACTGTTGCTAAAAGAGCTTTGGCTATCGGCCAAACTCTCTGGCTAGGCGGTTTCCTTATGACCGCCAGTTCGGCCGCCGCACCGACGATGACTTCTCGGGTCATCGAAAGCAATCTTCACATTAAATCGGAACTCGCCGAGCAGTTAGATCCGATGGAGCTCTCTTCCTTAAACGAGCTCTTGGATCGCATCGCCGCCCTGGGAGTCGCTACAGACTACGATCAGATTGGGCCTAAACCCGACCTGAGAGAGATTAACTCTCCCCAGGTTACCCACCATGTTGCTGTGGTAGAGGAACAATATGGCGACCGTTCTTCTATCTTAAGGACTAGCTATGTTCGGATTCCCGATCCCTCCATGCCGGATTCTCGCGGAGGGAAGGACGTCACTCAAGCCCTGAACCTAAAGTCAGGCAGGGGCCTAGATTCATTCGACAACATCCAAGAACCCAAGCTTCCAAATTCGGAAACTTCTTGGCCCCTGAGTCTTAGATTGGACGGGGTTCCGAATTTAATTCCACCCGCCCACCCAAACATAAGCGATCTATCCCAAATCCGGCAAGAGCCCGCAGAAACAGTACACCATTACTGGACCAGATTCCTCCTGGTTATGAACAGGATAAAGGACTGCCGTGAGGAGGACGCAATTTCATTCTTCTGCAATAATTGCACGGACAAGGGAATCCTCAACGCCGTAAGCCATCGTGAAATTACACGCTTCGCTGACTTGGCGTCCATAGTACGAAAGTACTGTGCGGTAGAAAGCGCCTGGAAAACCGAAATCAAATTTTGGGACAATCCGGCCCTGAATACAACCCCGATCCAAAATAAAAGGGTGCATTATCGCCAGGCACCTGGGTTAAACACCAAAAAGCAAAAACCCTTTATAGGGCATGGAACCATACTGGAAGGATGACTCAATGGACCCTGCAAAATTTATAGTACAGAGGGCGCCACTCCAACTCATATCCTTAGAGCATGTTGGATA
Source organism: Triticum dicoccoides (assembly GCF_002162155.2). Lineage (NCBI taxonomy): Eukaryota > Viridiplantae > Streptophyta > Magnoliopsida > Poales > Poaceae > Triticum > Triticum dicoccoides. The sequence goes on from NW_021279684.1 coordinate 37,099, forward strand.
CTACGGCAGGTGGCCAAAAGTGGCGAAGAGCTTCTAACTCCAGAGCACCAGCCCAAGGATACCAGTACAGTATTAACAGTCTTCGAGACTTTCGCATCAAATAATATGCGGAAACGAACACTCCGCAGCCTTGCCGAAGTCTACCAAGTAGCAACAATAAACCCATGGAGTGACACAGCTATTACCTTTAATGCCAGTAACGAACCTAAATTCCGAACAGCCCGAGCACCAGCCAGCATTGGTCCTCAGTCCAATAGTGGATGACTTTCGCCTTACCAAGGTACTCATGGACGGTGGCAGCGGATTGAACCTCATTTACGAGGAAACCCTCTGAAAAATGGAAATAGACTGGAGCCGCATTGAGCGAAGCAGCACAACCTTTAGAGGAATAATCCCCAGTCGGGAAGCATGCTGTACAGGAAAAATCACACTGGATGTGGTGTTCGGCACACCGGATAATTAAAGGTCCGAGGAGGTCACGTTCCAAGTGGCCCCGTTCAACATCGGATATCACGCTCTATTAGGGCGAGAGGCATTCACAATTTTTCAAGCTATACCCCATTACGGGTACATGAAGCTCAAAATGCCCGGGCCCAACGGAATTATATCTCTTGCTAGTGACCCGGACATAGCACTCCGCGCTGAAAATAAGACAGCCGCACTGGCCCTTGAGGAACTATCCGAAGCCCTAGCGGTCGAGCAACTCACTGCGCTGCGCTCCATGGTGAATAGGGACGATGTGATACTCGATAAGAGATCCAAGTCCACCTCCTTTAAACCAGCGGACGAAATAGTCAAATTCCAAGTCCATCCAACGGACCCTACAAAAACGGCCTCCATCGGGGCACAATTAAACCCTGATGTAGATGCCGCACTACGAGAATTCCTACGCGAAAATTGGGACATTTTTGCCTGGCACCCTTCAGACATGCCAGGAATCCCACGCCGGCTGGCCGAGCATAGCCTAAACATCCTAAAAGGATTCAAGCCAGTCAAACAGGCTCTTCGGCGTTTCTCCGAACCCAAGAGGCAGGCCATGGGAGAGGAGCTAGCCAAGTTATTGGAGGCCAGATTCATCAGAGATATAAAACATCCGAACTGGCTAGCAAACCTGGTGATGGTACCAAAGAAAGACAAATCCTGGCGCCTATGCGTCGATTTTAAGGACCTCAACAAGGCTTGCCCAAAGGATCCCTTCCCACTCCCCCGCATCGATCAAATTATCGATGCTACTGCAGGACATGATTCATTGTGTTTCCTCGATGCATACTCTGGCTACCACCAAATTAAGATGGCAGAGCCCGACCAGGCCGCAACGACATTCATCACCCCATATGGCCCATTCTGCTTCAACACAATGCCCTTTGGGCTCAAAAACGCCGGCGGGCACAACATATCAGCGCATGATTCAGACATGTCTTGCAAACCAGATCGGCAAAACAGTGGAGGCATACGTGGATGATGTGGTCGTCAAAACCAAGCACGTCGAAACTCTAGTAGACGATTTGAGGCTCACGTTCGATAATCTCCAAACATATACATTAAGCTTAACCCGGAAAAATGCGTTTTTGGCGTACCAGCTAGAAAGCTCTTGGGCTTCATTGTATCCGGTAGAGGAATTGAAGCAAACTCAGCCAAAATCCGAGCTCTGTCACAATTGGATATCCCAAAGGACCTCAAACAAATACAAAAATTGACGGGATGCGTGGCGGCTCTAAGCCGCTTTATCTCCCATTTAGGAGAAAAGGCATTACCTCTTTATCGCCTCCTCCGACGCACCGAACACTTCGAGTGGACGGATGCCGCCACGGCCGGACTCGAAGAAATAAAAGCCATATTGGCAACAAACTCGGTCCTTGCCGCGCCCAACATGGACGAACCAATGCTATTATATATCGCGGCAACTCATCAAGTTGTGAGCGCAGTGCTCGTTGTCGAACGAGAAACGGACGGACACAAGTCCCCCCTTCAAAAACCAGTTTACTACGTGTCCACTGTCCTAACTTCATGCAAGTCACGGTACCCGCATTATCAATAGATAGCGTACGCGGTGTTCATGGCATCCCAGAAGCTGCGACACTACTTTCAAGAGTGTTCGATAACAGTAGCCTCCGAAGTACCTCTTAACGGCAGTATAAACAACCGCGACGCGACGGGCAGGATTGCCAAATGGGCCATTGAGCTCCTCCCGTTCGACATAACCTATAAGCCACGGCGAGCTATTAAGTCGCAAGTTTTGGCCGACTTCGTCGCCGAATGGACTGAAGCCGAACTCCCTAAAGAGTACGACGCATATTCCAACTGGATAATGCACTTCGATGGGTCCAAAATGTTGGCTGGTCTGGGGGCTGGCGTCGTTTTGACGTCCCCAACCGGATATATGGTTCAATACGTACTCCAGATAATGTATACGGACTCCAACAACGCAGCCGAATACGAGGCCCTTCTACACGGCCTCCGGATGGCAGTCGCCATGGGCATTCAACGCCTAGAGGTGCGCGGGGATTCGAACCTCGCGATATCCCAAATAAATGGAGACTTCGATGCCAAGGATCCAAAAATGGCAGCTTATCGCAACGCCATCCTAAAAATGTCAGCTCGGTTTGAAGGGCTCGAATTTCACCATATAGCCCGGGACAACAACCAGGCAGCAGACGTATTGGCGCGCATTGGCGCAAAGCGCGATGCCGTCCCTCCCAACATCTTCCTAGAGAGGTTGTTCAAGCCATCCGTACTATGGGAGGAGGAATCCAGAAATAACAACCCAGACCCAACCGCACTGCCCAACACCGAACATTCTGACATAATTGGTGGTTCTGCCAACGAAGTAACATCTTCAGCCCACGTAATAATGGCAGTCATTGCCCCGTGGATGGAACCATTCCTAACCTACTAACCAGGCAGGAACTTCCCGAGGACCAAAACAAGGCCTGTTGCATAGTGCGGTGATCTAAAGCCTATAAGGTCCATGAGGGAGAGCTTTACAAGAAAAGCACAACCGGAGTCCTTCAAAGGTGTATCTCCGAAGAGGAAGGGCGGAATCTTCTGGCTGAAATTCATGCCGGACTCGGCGGACACCACGCCGCAGCCCGGGCCCTTGTAGGCAAGGCCTTCCGTACAGGATTTTATTGGCCAATGGCCCGGGCAGATGCTCAGGACTTAGTCCAACGATGCGTCGGTTGCCAGCTCTTTGCTAATCAAAGCCACATGCCACCCACCGCCCTCAAAACTATACCCATAACCTAGCCCTTCGCGGTCTAGGGGCTTGACATGGTTGGATCCCTTAAAGGGGGAACCCACAAGCAAAAATACCTACTGGTCATGGTGGATAAATTCACCAAATGGATAGAGGCCAAACCTGTTAAGACGACCGAATCTGGTCCGGTGATAGACTTCATAGCAGGGGTCGTACACCGTTACGGCGTCCCCCATAACATCATCACTGATAACGGCACGAACTTTACGGCCGACGAGGTCAAACTCTGGTGCAAAAACATGGGCATCAAGCTCGACTATGCTTCAGGCTATCACCCTCAAACTAACGGTCAAGTCGAGCAAGCAAAATGGTCTAATCATGAGCGGCATCAAACCCAGATTAGTGCGGTCCCTCAAGGAATCTAACACGCACTGGGTAGAGGAGCTCGACTCCGTACTCTGGGGGCTGCGGACCACTCCGAATCGCACCACCGGATTTACACCATTCTTTATGGTATACGGCGCAGAGGCAGTCCTGCCCTGTGACATAATTCATGACTCACCTCGCGTGCGCATGTACGAACAAAGAGAAGCCGAGCTCGATCGACAGGACAGTTTGGACGCATTGGAGGAGGAGCGTGACGTGGCAAAAGCCCGTTCCGCATTTTACCAACAACAAGCTCGAAGATATCACAACAGAGAAGTACGGGCCAAAACTTACAACGTTGGTGAGTTAGTTCTACGCCTGCCGGACAAGAAAAAGGACAAACTCAAGCCCAAATGGGAAGGTCCCTTTTGTTGGGGAACGTAGCAGAAATTCAAAAATTTTCCTACGAATCACCAAGATCTATCTATGGAGAGACCAGCAACGAGTAGAAAGGAGAGTGCATCTACATACCCTTGTAGATCGCTAAGCGGAAGCGTTCAAGTGAACGGGGTTGATGGAGTCGTACTCGTCGTGATTCAGATCACCGATGATCAAGTGCCGAACGGACGGCACCTCCGCGTTCAACACACGTACAGCTCGACGATGTCTCCCACGCCTTGATCCAGCAAGGAGAGAGGAAGAGGTTGAGGAAGACTCCATCCAACAGCAGCACAACGGCGTGGTGGTGGTGGAGGAGCGTGGCAATCCTGCAGGGCTTCGCCGAGCACCTACGGGAGAGGAGATGTGTCACGGGAGGGAGAGGGAGGCAACCAAAGGCCTTAGGTATGATTGCTCCTCCTTTTCCCCACTATATATAGGGCCAAGGGAGAGGGGGAGGGCGCAGCCTTGCCCCCTCCTCCAAGGAAGGGGTGCGGCTAAGGATGGGGAGGAGTCCATCCTCCCCAAGGCACCTCGGAGGTGCCTTCCCCCTTTAGGACTCTTCCCTCTCCAAGTTTCCTTGCGCATGGGCCTCTTGGGGCTGGTGCCCTTGGCCCATGTAGGCCAAGGCGCACCCCCTACAGCCCATGTGGTCCCCCGGGGCAGGTGGCCCCACCCGGTGGGCCCCCGGGACCCTTCCGGTGGTCCCGGTACAATACCGATGACCCCGAAACTTGTCCCGATTGCCGAAACAGGACTTCCTATATATAAATCTTTACCTCCGGACCATTCCGGAACTCCTCGTGACGTCCGGGATCTCATCCGGGACTCCGAACAACATTCGGTAACCACATACAAGCTTCCTTTATAACCCTAGCGTCATCTAACCTTAAGTGTGTAGACCCTACGGGTTCGGGAGACATGCAGACATGACCGAGACGTTCTCCAGTCAATAACCAACAGCGGGATCTGGATACCCATGTTGGCTCCCACATGTTCCACGATGATCTCATCGGATGAACCACGATGTCAAGGACTTAATCAATCCCGTATTCAATTCCCTTTGTCTAGCGGTATTTTACTTGCCCGAGATTCGATCGTCGGTATCCAATACCTTGTTCAATCTCGTTATCGGCAAGTCACTTTACTCGTTCCGTAACACATCATCCCGTGATCAAATGCTTGGTCACATTGCGCATATGATGATGTCCTACCGAGTGGGCCCAGAGATACCTCTCCGTTTACACGGAGTGACAAATCCCAGTCTCGATCCGCATAAAACAATAGATACTTTCGGAGATACCTGTAGTGCACCTTTATAGTCACCCAGTTACGTTGTGACGTTTGATACACCCAAAGCACTCCTACGGTATCCAGGAGTTATACGATCTCATGGTCAAAGGAAGAGATACTTGACATTCGCAAAGCTCTAGCAAATGAACTACTCGATCTTTTGTGCTAGTCTTAGGATTGGGTCTTGTCCATCACATCATTCTCCTAATGATGTGATCCCGTTATCAACGACATCCAATGTCCATAGCCAGGAAACCATGACTATCTGTTGATCACAACGAGCTAGTCAACTAGAGGCTCACTAGGGACATATTGTGGTCTATATATTCACACGTGTATTACGATTTCCGGATAATACAGTTATAGCATGAATAAAAGACAATTATCATGAACAAGGAAATATAATAATAATACTTTTATTATTGCCTCTAGGGCATATTTCCAACAGTCTCCCACTTGCACTAGAGTCAATAATCTAGTTCACATCGCCATGTGATTAACACTCACAGGTCACATCGCCATGTAACTAATACCCAAGAGTTTACTAGAGTCAGTAGTCTAGTTCACATCACTATGTGATTAACACTCAATGAGTTTTATGTTTGATCATGTTGCTTGTGAGAGAGGTTTTAGTCAACGGGTCTGAACCTTTCAGATCCATGTGTGCTTTACAAATCTCTATGTCATCTCCTAGATGCAGCTACCACGCTCTATTTGGAGCTATTCCAAACAACTGTTCTACTTGGAGCTATTCTAAATTATTGCTCCATTATATGTATCCGGTCTCTCTACTCAGAGCTATCCGGATAGGTGTCAAGCTTGCATCGTCGTAACCTTTACGACGAACTCTTTTACCACCTCCATAATCGAGAAAAATTCCTTAGTCCACTAGTTACTAAGGATAACTTTGACCGCTGTCCTGTGAGCCATTCTTGGATCACTCTTGTACCCCTTGACTGACTCATGGCAAGGCACACTTTAGGTGCGGTACACAGCATAGCATACTGAAGAGCCTACGTCTTAAGCATAGGGGACGACCTTCGTCCTTTCTCTCTATTCTGCCGTGGTCGAGCTTTAAGTCTTAACTTCGTACCTTACAACTCAGGCAAGAACTCCTTCTTTGACTGGTTCATCTTGAACACCTTCAAGATCATGTCAAGGTATGTGCTCATTTGAAAGTACCATTAAGCGTTTTGATCTATCCTTATAGATCTTGATGCTTAATGCTAAAGTAGCTTAATCCAGGTTTTCTATTGAAAAACACCTTTCAAATAACCCTATATGCTTTCTAGAAATTCTACATCATTTCTGATCATCAATATGTCAACAACATATACTCATCAGAAATTCTATAGTGCTCCCACTCACTTCTTTGGAAATACAAGTTTCTCATAAACTTTGTACAAACCCAAAATCTTTGATCATCATCAAAGCATACATTCCAACTCCGAGATGCTCACTCCAGTCCTCAGAAGGATTGCTGGAGCTTTGCATACTTATTAGCATATTTCAGGATAGACAAAAACCTTCCGGTTGTATCACATACAACCTTTCCTCAAGAATCATTGAGGAAACAATGTTTTGACATCCTATCTGCAAGATTTCATAAATAATGCAGTAATTGTTAATATAATTCCAACAGACTCTTAGCATCGCTACGAGTGAGAAAGTCTCATCGTAGTCAACTCCTTGAACTTGTCGAAAAACATCTTAACGACAAGTCGAGCTTTCTCAATGGTGACACTTACCATCATTGTCTGTCTTCCTTTCAAAATCCATCTGCACTCAACAGCCTTACGACCATCGAGTTGTTCTGCCAAAGTCTACACTTTGTTTTCATACATGGATCCTATCTCGGATTTTATGGCTTCTATCCATTTGTCGGAATTTGGGCCCACCATCGCTTCTCCATAGCTCGTAGGTTCATTGTTGTCTAGCAACATGACCTTCAAAGACAGGATTACGTACCACTCTGATGTAGTACGTATCCTTGTCATCCCACGAGGTTCGGTAGTGACTTGATTCGAAGCTTCATGATCACTATCATAAGCTTCCACTTCAATTGGTGTAGGTGCCACAGGAACAACTTCCTGTGCCCTGCTACACACTTGTTGAAGTGACGGTTCAATAACCTCATCAAGTCTCCACCATCCTCCCACTCAATTCTTTCGAGAGAAACTTTTCCTCGAGAAAGGACCCGATTCTAGAAACAATCCCTTATTGCTTTCGAATCTGAGGCAGGAGGTATACCCAACTGTTTTGGGTGTCCTATGAAGATGCATTTATCCGCTTTGGGTTCGAGCTTAATCCTGAAACTTTTCCACATAAGCGTCGTACCCCCAAACCTTTAAGAAACGACAACTTAGGTTTCTCTAAACCATAATTCATACGGTGTCATCTCATCGGAATTACGTGGTGCCCTATTTAAAGTGAATGTGGTTGTCTCTAATGCCTAACCCATAAACTATAGTGGTACTTCGATAAGAGACATCATGGTATGCACCATATCCAATAGGGTGCAACTATGACGTTTGGACACACCATCACACTATGGTGTTCCAGGCTGTATCAGTTGTGAAACAATTTCCACAATGTCTTAATTCTGTGCCAAACTCGTGATTCAGATATTCATCTCTATGATCATATCATAGATCTTTTATCCTCTTGTCACGACGATCTTTCAACTTCACACTGAAATTACTTGAACCTTTCAATAATTCAGACTCGTGATTCATCAAGTAAATATACTCAACATCTACTCGAATCATCTGTGAAGTAAGAACATAACGATATTCACTGCATGCCTCAGCACTCATTGGACTGCACACATCAAAATGTGTTACTTCCAACAAGTTGCTATCTTGTTCCATCTTACTGAAAACGAGGCTTTTCAGTCATCTTGCCCATGTGGTATGATTTGCATGTCCCAAGTGATTCAAAATCAAGTGAGTCAAAACGGTCCATTTGCATGGAGTTTCTTCATGCATATACACCAATAGACATGGTTCGCATGTCTCAAACTTTTCAAAACCGAGTGAGTCCAAAGATCCATCAACATGGAGCTTCTTCATGCGTTTTATACCAATATGACTTACACAGCAGTGCCACAAGTAAGTGGTACTATCATTACTATCTTATATCTTTTGGCATGAAAATGTGTATCACTACGATCGAGATTCAATAAACCATTCATTTTAGGTGTAAGACCATTGAAGGTATTATTCAAATAAACAGAGTAACCATTATTCTCCTTAAATGAATAACCGTATTGCGATAGACATAATCCAATCATGTCTATGCTCAACGCAAACACCAATCTCGGTGGTAGAGGGAGCGTGCGATGCTTGATCATATCAACCTTGGAAACACTTCCAACATATATCGTCAGCTCACCTTTAGCTAGTCTCCGTTTATTCCGTAGCTTTTATTTCGAGTTACTAATACTTAGCAACCGAACCGGTATCCAATACCCTGGTGCTACTAGGAGTACTAGTAAAGTACACATTAACATAATGTATATCCAATATACTTCTATCGACCTTGCCAGCCTTCTCATCTACCAAGTATCTAGGGTAATTCCGCTCTAGTGACTGTTCCCCTTATTACAGAAGCACTTAGTCTCGGGTTTGGGTTCAATCTCGGGTTTCTTCATTGGTGCAGCAGCTGATTTGCCGTTTCATGAAGTATCCCTTTTTCCCCTTGCCCTTCTTGAAACTAGTGGTTTCATCAACCATCAACAATTGATGCTCCTTCTTGATTTCTACTTTCGTGATGTCAAACAACGCGAATACCTCAAGGATCATCATCTCTATCCTTGATATGTTATAGTTCATCACGAAGCTCTAGCAGCTTGGTGGCAATGACTTTGGGGAAACATCACTATCTCATCTGGAGGATCAACTCCCACTCGATTCAAGTGATTGTTGTGCTCAGACAATCTGAGCATAAGCTCAACGATTGAGCTTTTCTCCCTTAGTTTGCATGCTAAGAAAATCGTCGGAGGTCTCATACCTCTTGACGTGGGCACGAGCCTGAAATCCCAATTTCAGCCCTCGAAACATCTCATATGTTCCATGACGTTTCGAAAACGTCTTTAGTGCCTCAACTCTAAACCGTTTAACTGAACTATCACGTAGTTATCAAAACGTGTATGTCTGATGTTCACAACATCCACAAACGACGTTTGGGGTTCAGCACACTGAGTGGTGCATTAAGGACATAAGCTTTCTACTGATCGCATAATCGCTACTATCAACTTTCAACTATATTTTCTCTAGGAACATATTCTAAAACAGTAGAACTAAAGCGCGAGCTACGACATAATTTGCAAAAGGTCTTTTGACTATGTTCAGGATAATTAAGTTCATCTTATGAACTCCCACTCAGATAGACATCCCTCTGGTCATCTAAGTGATTACATGATCCGAGTCAACTAGCCCGTGTCCGATCATCACGTGAGACGGACTAGTCATCATCGGTGAACATCTTCATGTTGATCGTATCTACTATACGACTCATGCTCGACCTTTCGGTCTCCGTGTTCCGAGGCCATGTCTGTACATGCTAGGCTCGTCAAGTTAACCCTAAGTGTTTTCGCTGTGTAAAACTGTCTTACACCCATTGTATGTGAACGTAAGAATCTATCACACCCGATCATCACGTGGTGCTTCGAAACGACGAACTGTAGCAACGGTGCACAGTTAGGGGAGAACACTTCTTGAAATTTTAATGAGGGATCATCTTATTTACTACCGTCGTTCTAAGCAAATAAGATGTATAAACATGATAAACATCACATGCAATCAAATAAGAGTAGTGACATGATATGGCCAATATCATTTTGCTCCTTTTGATCTTCATCTTCGGGGCTCCATGATCATCATCGTCACCGGCATGACACCATGATCTCCATCATCATGATCTCCATCATCGTGTCTTCATGAAGTTGTCACGCCAACGACTACTTCTACTTCTATGACTAACGTGTTTAGCAATAAAGTAAAGTAGTTTACATGGCGTTCTTCAATGACACGCAGGTCATACAATAAATAAAGACAACTCCTATGGCTCCTGCCGGTTGTCATACTCATCGACATGCAAGTCGTGAATCCTATTACAAGAACATGATCAATCTCATACATCACATATCATTCATCACATTCTTCTTGGCCATATCACATCACATAGCATACCCTGCAAAAACAAGTTAGACGTCCTCTAATTGTTGTTGCATGTTTTACGTGGCTGCTATGGGTTTCTAGCAAGAACGTTTCTTACCTACGCAAGACCACAACGTGATATGCCAATTGCTATTTATCCTTCATAAGGACCCTTTTCATCGAATCCGTTCCGACTAAAGTGGGAGAGACTGGCACCCGCTAGCCACCTTATGCACCAAGTGCATGTCAATCGGTGGAACCTGTCTCACGTAAGAGTACGTGTAAGGTCGGTCCGGGCCGCTTCATCCCACAATACCGTCGAAACAAGATTGGACTAGTAACGGTAAGCATATTGAACAACATCAACGCCCACAACTACTTTGTGTTCTACTCGTGCAAAGAATCTACGCAATAGACCTAGCTCATGATGCCACTGTTGGGGAACGTAGCAGAAATTCAAAATTTTCCTACGCGTCACCAAGATCTATCTATGGAGAGACCAGCAACGAGTAGAAAGAGAGTGGATCTACATACCCTTGTAGATCGCTAAGCGGAAGCATTCAAGTGAACGGGGTTGATGGAGTCATACTCGTCGTGATTCAGATCACCGATGATCAAGTGCCGAACGGACGACACCTCCGCGTTCAACACACGTACAGCTCGACGATGTCTCCCACGCCTTGATCCAGCAAGGAGAGAGGAAGAGGTTGAGGAAGACTCCATCCAACAGCAGCACAACGGCGTGGTGGTGGTGGAGGAGCGTGGCAATCCTGCAGGGCTTCGCCGAGCACCTACGGGAGAGGAGATGTGTCACGGGAGGGAGAGGGAGGCAACCAAAGGCCTTAGGTATGATTGCTCCTCCTTTTCCCCACTATATATAGGGCCAAGGGAGAGGGGGAGGGCGCAGCCTTGCCCCCTCCTCCAAGGAAGGGGTGCGGCTAAGGATGGGGAGGAGTCCATCCTCCCCAAGGCACCTCGGAGGTGCCTTCCCCCTTTAGGACTCTTCCCTCTCCAAGTTTCCTTGCGCATGGGCCTCTTGGGGCTGGTGCCCTTGGCCCATGTAGGCCAAGGCGCACCCCCTACAGCCCATGTGGTCCCCCGGGGCAGGTGGCCCCACCCGGTGGGCCCCCGGGACCCTTCCGGTGGTCCCGGTACAATACCGATGACCCCGAAACTTGTCCCGATTGCCGAAACAGGACTTCCTATATATAAATCTTTACCTCCGGACCATTCCGGAACTCCTCGTGACGTCCGGGATCTCATCCGGGACTCCGAACAACATTCGGTAACCACATACAAGCTTCCTTTATAACCCTAGCGTCATCTAACCTTAAGTGTGTAGACCCTACGGGTTCGGGAGACATGCAGACATGACCGAGACGTTCTCCAGTCAATAACCAACAGCGGGATATGGATACCCATGTTGGCTCCCACATGTTCCACGATGATCTCATCGGATGAACCACGATGTCAAGGACTTAATCAATCCCGTATTCAATTCCCTTTGTCTAGCGGTATTTTACTTGCCCGAGATTCGATCGTCGGTATCCAATACCTTGTTCAATCTCGTTATCGGCAAGTCACTTTACTCGTTCCGTAACACATCATCCCGTGATCAAATCCTTGGTCACATTGCGCATATGATGATGTCCTACCGAGTGGGCCCAGAGATACCTCTCCGTTTACACGGAGTGACAAATCCCAGTCTCGATCCGCATAAAACAATAGATACTTTCGGAGATACCTGTAGTGCACCTTTATAGTCACCCAGTTACGTTGTGATGTTTGATACACCCAAAGCACTCCTACGGTATCCAGGAGTTATACGATCTCATGGTCAAAGGAAGAGATACTTGACATTCGCAAAGCTCTAGCAAATGAACTACTCGATCTTTTGTGCTAGTCTTAGGATTGGGTCTTGTCCATCACATCATTCTCCTAATGATGTGATCCCGTTATCAACGACATCCAATGTCCATAGCCAGGAAACCATGACTATCTGTTGATCACAACGAGCTAGTCAACTAGAGGCTCACTAGGGACATATTGTGGTCTATATATTCACATGTGTATTACGATTTCCGGATAATACAGTTATAGCATGAATAAAAGACAATTATCATGAACAAGGAAATATAATAATAATACTTTTATTATTGCCTCTAGGGCATATTTCCAACACCTTTATCATCGACCAAGTACTGACCGGTGGAGCGTACCGTCTGCGAGATGCATCGGATAACCGACTCGAGCCGAACCCATGGAACGCAGCCCGTCTCCGAAGATTCTACGCCTAGCGCCGGATTCTGAGTTTGTCTCCTTCCTCCATCTATATTTTATATATTAGCTGTCTTCTGTTTCTCTCCTTCTCCCTCCTTTTCTATTACAGCCTTTGAAAGCTTGTTTGCGCATTGTTCGCACACACTTGACGCGCTACCCGCGCTCATTATACCTGGGGGCTTCTTTAACAGAAGCTTATTTATATGGGCTTCATGCCCAACACATGTGTCACACTTCCGCATGTACCTTTTATTCACCATTATATGCATCGATATGACTTAAGTTTTGGCCAAGCTGGGTTGCCTGGCTCCTGTGCTTCCCCCACGTTCCTGATTGTTCGGCTAGGCGGTAAAGGGAGCACCTCTGCGATTGTTACTGCCGGGTCAGCCGGATGTGTACCTCAGACTGGGTGAAGCCGAAAGCTAGCGTTCTTAAGGGAATATTCGGTCGGTGAACAAAAAGACGATTTAATACCGATTTATCTGCCCCCAGATGTTTTTCTGCTTTTTTTGCAGTCCGGACATGCACTTTAGGGCATGCCTCCCAGGGAAAGGAACCCCTAACGGAACTATTCTCCCTGGAAAATGTTTCTTACTAACCATGTAATATAACATAACTAGTTGGACACTTGTCTGATAAAGCACTAATGACCCATACGTCTGGTCTCCACGCATGCCCCGGTTCTTATATAACCGCGAGGGTATTCGGACACACTCCGGACTATTGGGTCCCGAGGTTGAAGCGAAAAGGTCCGCTACGACAAACGATCTACAATCCAGCTAGAAGGCATTTTTCATGTCATCTTAAATTACATAGTCAATTCGACTGATTGTATTCCTCTTCAATGCCATTTACTCCCTCCGTTCCAAAATAGATGACTCAACTTTGTACTAAATTTAGTATAAAATTGGGTCATCTATTTTAGAACGGAGGGAGTAATAGGCTATCTAGTTTACAGTCCTGCTGGGAATACTTTGCGGCCAACTCTACTTGGCCGTACACTAAGCTCACAGGGATCTCCTTCCCATCAGGCCCCACAGGTCCGACCTTGGCCATGTGGTTTGGGTCAGCCTTCATGTACCACGTCTTCACCATGGCCCAGGCCTCCCCGGCGCCTTGACGGTAGGCCGATATCTTTCATAATCGGAAGCGACGCCGCGCTCCCTGAAGCCTCTTTGCAAGCTCTCCAAGGCCTTCGGGCAGGGAGACAGATGGCCACAAGGCCTGGGCGACGTCTTTCATCCCAATTCGTCCCTAGCCTATATAAACACCTCCCCTAGCTCTTTTAGAAGGATAGCAAAGTATTTGATAGACATTTGTGAGCTTTGATCCATGGATCCACTCCACTAGGAGATCAAGACCTCCTCTTGGAGTGACCAAACATCAAGACCTCCTCCTTGGGGAAGGATCCCCATCATAGGATCATCAAACCCTCATCTCCTTCATAGGATTTGGGATGAACTCTACCATGTATCTTATTTCCCTTTGATTGTTCATGTACCTTGTGGATCTTGTGTGATTGTTAGTCTAGTGGATGTGTGATTTGGACTTGCTCTTGAGTGTTCCTCTTGTTTTCCCTCTTGTGTTCATCTTGTTCTTGGGGATCCCCCCTCCAATTCGTGAAAGATCTTCACCTAGGGTTCCACCCTACAACAGTCTGGCAAAAGCTTAGTGGAGTATATATACTGCATTAAGCCTTGTACTCCATTAACTTTTAGGGGATCGGTTAGAGATGCCCTAACAGAGCACATGAAGTAGACACCATGACAGAGTAAGCATGCAGTTTAGTTCTGCAACAATCTTAATGTGACTACTTGTGAAAGGACATGAAGAATGTCTGCTTAACAACTCCAGCTTCGAACTTATTAATGTGAATATTACTTCCAGACTCTCCAATTTTTTAGATAGCAAACAAAGTTCAGATCAATCTAACAACTTCAGCTTCAAAACTTTCAGCCGCGCGTTTGGGTACCCGGAACATTACGTAAGTTCCTAGCTAAGCTGAGCGACCTTGCCCTAGTTTGGACATGGAAGTTTCATGCCAAGAGCAAGAAACAAGGGACGTATATTACAGCTCACACAAATGTGACAAATCGATCGACATACAAAAAAACTAATGTCGCAAGTGCATGGGCGCACGTAAAAACTTCTAAGCAAACGGATATGTAGCACGTACAGTAGTAGCAAAATTATCTCGATACAACTGACTGGCTAAATGGAATAACCTAGCAATTGTGAAAACACACACACACACACACACACACACACACACACAGAGAGAGAGAGAGAGAGAGAGAACACGATCCATTAGAATGGCGGTCAGGACAAATCTCCTGTCGGCAACGCATCTACATAGCAAGGTCGGTAAGGGAAGGAACGGTAGGCACAACAAGCTTGTTGGAGGTGGTCTTTGATGAGCTCGTGCTTATCGCCTAGATATTGCATCCTCGACGTATCGAGATGGTACACTACCACCATTGAGTGGAGTAAGAGGATGAGCGCATTCTTGTGAGGATGGAATCCCATGATTCTATAGAAATTCTAGAAACTCCATGCCAATGGTCCAAGGTGGTCGACGTCCCCATCTACATGAATGAAATTGTCTTCGTCAGAGTTCCAGGAATGTTCAGAGCCACCTATACTCCTAGCATCTTCTACTTCATGTCCCTCCTCTTCCTCCTCCTCTTGACCCTCATCCTCCTCTTTGACACCTTCGTAGTTTTCATCCTCGATATAATCATCATGACAATAATCCTCACTGCACATGCTTTCTCCACAGGACCTGTCGTCTTCGAACAAGCTCACTAGCTCATCGCTACTTTCAACCGCTCCCCAATTCACCCTCGGCTCTATTGTAAGATGGTCAATTATATGATCTTGTGGGTTGAGGCTGGCCTCGTGTGCCAATGCCCACCCTAGTTGACCATCTATCGATTCGGTTAGCTTCCATACTTTGAGTTGCGGCTGGTTGAAAGCCACGCAGTGAATCCCTCTTTCATAGCTTGCCAAGACTGAATTTTTGGGTAGTGAGTAAAATCCCCTTGTAGCACAGGGTTCCCCGGGGAGCTGGACCATATCATAAGTCCACTTTGAGGGTCGTAAGATCATGAGGGCACTGTTGTGGCAATGTACATAGAGTGACCCGTGCCAGTACTCGGATGACCGCACCTTTTCATAGCTGTCGGGCGAAGGGGCCACCGCGTCGTAGAGGTGCCCAGGGGCACAACATCCAGGTGTGAACTCCCTGTTCTCCCAGTGCCCCGTGTGCGAGGAGTACACTGTCAAAGGCACAACCTTTTCTTTTTGTTCCTCGACACCTTCCTCTTGCGGTTGCTCGACATGGCCCAAATCCATGTTTTCATCTTCATCTTGGGACAATTGCTCTTCTTCAAACAAATTGGACACGTAGGTTTGCTCTAGGTCGACCCAAGTAGGTGGTTCCGGAACGCGTGGCGGGTACTCCTCCTGAAAAAGGAACACCTCATACTGCAGGGAAACGGCCGGGTCGAAAGCGAGGAACATCGTGTCGACGTGGCATGTCGATGACATCTTTGGGAGTGTCAGGTCAGCAAACCGCGCCGTGGCCGGGTTGCACACTAAGTAGCCTCTCCACCGGTCCTCGAGGAGGAGAAGGCCGTTGCATGAGTGGAGCACGGAAGCACGGTCGAGCAGGGAGACGGGGCGCCAGAAGTCGGACCGATCGGCGGCCCGTGTGCCCGGCGCCGGTGGTGGGGCGAAGAAGGCGGCGTCCGTGTGGCATCCGACCTTGGTGACGAAGATGCCAGGAAATACGTGTCGGGGGAAGTAGCAGGGGAGGAGGACGTCGTGGGCGTCGAGTCGTCGACGATCGCGGCGCGCCACGTGCGGCAGACGCATCTGGACCTGGCGAGAGCGCGTGCGGGAGGCGGCGGAGGATGTCCAGGAGCACGTCGCAGGGGAAGCGGACGCCGTCGCCGCCGGCTTCCATGTTGATGAATCGGGGACGGATAGGATCTGTGCGCAGACGCTGGAGGAAATAGATTTGGTGTCCTTCTAGGTTTGGACTTTCGTTTTCTCGGTCGGGGTCCGATATGCACTTGGCCTCCGCGGCATCGTTTTCCAACACCCGTGGAAGCATCGGAATTCATTTTAGCTTGTTTGCTTTTTTTGCCACGATAGGGGAAGAATGTTTTTTTTTTTTTGAGAATCGGGGAAGACTGTTCATGATCTCTCTTGTATGGAAGCCAGAGCTTTTTCTAGAACTGAGCCACTTGTCCGTCCTTAAAGATGAGTCCCTTTACAGTTGCAGTTGGTCTCTGCGTTAATGACGCAATGGGTAATTTAGTAAAGATAAGAAAGCAGACACCATGGAGCTCATGTTCCGTTAGGAAATACTCCCTCCGTTCCTAAATATAAATCTTTTTAGACATTTCAAATTGACTACAACGTAAGGATGTATGTAGACATATTTTGAATTGTAGATTCACTCATTTTGCTCCGTATGTAGTCATTTGTTGAAATCTCTAAAAATACTTACATTTGAGAACGAAGGCCCTTCGTTCCTAAATCTAAGTCTGTATAGAGATTCCACTAGGTGGACTGCATACGGAGCAAAATGAATGAATCTACACTTAAAATACATCTATAAACATCCGTATGTGATTTATAATGAAATCTTTACAAAAACTTATATTTAGGAACGGAGGAAGTACAATATAAGCGTTAACATAATGGACTCCCGCAGCTAACTTGAAAAGAAAAATTAAATCGGAGGCAAAGGAGAGGAAATCGGACTCACACATGGAAGCTTCGAAGAAGTGCCAATCCTTCCTCAAAGTAGGTAAACTGAAGGGAAACCGGCCTAGTTGTGGCCAAGTATGAGGCGGATCGGAATTTTTCAGAGAGCGACAAGTTCTGCCAATTTCTTCTTAAATCTGGGCCATTTTTAGGCGTACCTCGCTTCTTGGCCAAAGTGTGGGACAATGCCTTGCTGCATAGCCAGTGTGTGTGGGAGAAGACTATGGCTCCCACACCCTCCGAACGTTTGCCAGCCCCTTCCTCATCCAAGGTCGGGGCCTCCTCTTCGTCCTGCGGAAGGCCAGCCGCAATGCGGGCTGCACGCCGAGCCTTGGCGGCGTGCATTTTCGCTGCGATCGTCGCTCGGCGCTCCGAGGTTAGCAAGAACATTCAAACCTAAAGTTCAAATCAAGATTGATTTGTATAACTGGATTTTCCCAAATACGGTATCACATTCCGTTTGATCCATATTAATAGTCACTGATTTAGTAAAACTTTATACTCCGATCCATATTAATTGTCGATGACTTAGTACAACTTTGTCGCTGACTATAAAGTTGTACCAAGTCAGCAACAATTAATATAGATTGGAGGGAGTATGTGAAATTAAGTTTTCTAAATATATCCGTGTAGCTTGTCAGAATTGTTCCATTCATAAAACATATGGTCTTGCATCTCACAAAAATAGTTTTCAAATGGTCTAAAAATGTTCATTTAGTAGATGTGTTCTGACATTCACGGAATTTCTTCATGCTGTTCACAAGAATTGTTTCGATAGTTCAAACGACATGTTATGTGGCTCCCAGAGATCTGTTTTGACAATCTTCTAGAATTTTTTTGTTCTTGTATTTCATGAAAAATACGCATGCATCAAAACAAAAAAAGTCAACCACAAAACTTCATAATAAACAAGAATAATGAATATATTTTGGGCTATGAGTACAAGTTTGTAACAAATAACGAGCATTTTTACAGATGTATTTAAAAACCAAAAATAATTATTTTTATTGAACACTTTTTTTGGATAAAACCACTCTTTTTAGTGCTGAAAGACAAATAAATTTGTTTTTTAAAAGGAAAATAACTAAATAAATAGGAAATATAATTGAAACAAGAAAACATGGAAAAAAGTTACTAAAAAATGAGCTGGTGTCCATGCAGAGCGCCTACAAGTGAGTGCACACTGACACTAGTACTCATTATAAATATTTCTAGGGGAACTCGATAACTTTATTAATAGTCTGATCAACAACAATAAATTTTACATATATACTCCCTTCGTTCCTAAATATAAGTCTTTGTAGAGATTCCAACAAGTGACTACATACGAAGCAAAATAAGTGAATCTATATTATAAAATATGTCTACATACATTCGTATGTTGTAATCCATTTGAAATGTCTAAAAAGACTTATATTTAGGAATGAAGGAAGTATAAAAGAAAGGAAGATATTGCGGTAAGGAGTAATTTTAGGAAGGAGAGAGAAGGCCACAGAGCTAGTATTAGTTAGGCCTTATTCCAACACTACAACGTAACAAATAGTTTTTGAGAGTGAGCCCTATGCACCGGACCGGACAGGAGGGAGTACATACTGACAAGCATTTTCTTTATCACGACACATTATGAGAGGAAATACAAGAAAACATATTGTTTCTGACATTTAATCTTAAAATGCAACATTGTAATGCAAACTTTTTTGCATATCAAGGAACCAACTCCGGGGGGAAGAGCTATGTTGTTCCAGAATGCTTACAAATCTTTGACGGGCTAGAAGCACCGGACTTTATGTTGAATACATTGTTCGTGCCCATAAAATAAATTACATCTTCCTCCACCTCTCCATAAGGCGTCTGGACAGACTTAGAGAAATTCATGCTAACAAAGAGTGCTCGACCGCCGCCTATCCCCCAGTCAGTGGCACCCAAACATGTGTGATAAAGTCCGCTTCAAAAACATCCACCTTCAAAGTGACCCAAAAACAGTCTAGATGGAGGTACTAACAATGCCTTACCAGCCGTAGCTTCCCACGCGACTCGATGAGGTGCCGGCTAATTATGGTGACAGTACTAGGTTCAATGTCATAATGAAATTCAACGGAGCAATTGATATTGGTCAAGTCATTGTCCTCTTCCTCTTTCTCCTCTTCATTGTCTTCTTCCTCTTCCTTCTTTTTGTTCTGGTCGCCATTGTCATCTTCGCCCTCCTCACAAAAAGTGGTCCATAATTCATAGCAATCATAATAGAGAGATTTCTTGATGACCAATTGCAACCACGGGCCTTCCATCTGCATCCAATGCAAGATGAAGGGCGATGAGGTCCTCAGCTGCGGTGATGGCATACAATTTATCACCAAGAAACGCGATGTCAATGAGGTAGATATATGGAGTTGTGGGTGGCTCCGGTGACCACACAACCTTCCCGCGCTGGAACAAAATGAGTGGGTGCTTCCTGTTGTTGGTGATGACGGCGATGAAGTCATCGACCGTGGAGCGCATGAGGAACTTACAGATGAGAGACTCGGCGACGACGGCGTCGAGCTCAGGCGGCGGGCGGTAGGGACCTGTTTGAGAAAGGATTGTGCATGATATAGTTGCGCACGGCGTAGTACTGCACTTGCTCCTCGTTGTCTCTGGTGTGCTTCTGTCCTAGGCCGAGGGCAAGCCACTTATCAGTGGAGCCGACATACGTGGCGTTGTCAGGGAGGGGGTGGGTGTGGCCGCTGTACGAGGCGATGATTAACTTGTCCCAACCGGCAATCCAAGGCAGCCGGCGTGCTAGGGGGCCATGGACGGCAGACATAGCCGTGTCGGTACGGCAGCGGGCGCAGTTGTCTGGATCAGGAAAGCTGCCAACCACGATATGGAGGATCCTCCGCGCAAGACCGGACCATTGCAGAATCGACGAGGCGAGGCCCATGTATTGGTGTGCAGCCTTGATTCATATACATATAGCACCAGAAAAGAAGTATCCGTATTTGGTTTGTAGTAGTAGTACTAGTTTGAGTCATGTTAGAAGGAGTATCCGTGTTTCTATTAAATAAATAAAGGGTCTGTCTAAGACACATCTAGATGTGACATCGTCTGCAAGTTTGTCGTGTGTATAACAACACTATCAGTCTGGTACGAGTACGTACGTCTAGGTTTGCATTGGGTCGGCTGTTCATGCCTATTGAGCGTTGATTTGCGAACTGCGTTCTGCGCCCGACATGCACACGATGCTGCACATCTGACCATCGATACCGAAAACCAAATCACAGCGACACACACGACAGTCTGTGTTGGAATAAGCCACGGTGGTGGTGACCAGTGTGCGTGCTGGTCGAACCGGGCACTGGTTCGTGGCCGTGCCGAGTCCGTAGGTGTGTTCTCGGCTCTATAACACGTACGTGCGTGTATGCCACGGTGGCGCGTGAGTCCGTGCTCGCGTTCGTGTCCACGGTGGCAGTCTAGGTCAGGCAATGGTGTGCGCCATGGCTTGGCAAGTAGTTGCAGCATGCATGGAGTTTGTTGGCTGCGTGATAGGCCTACTAGTCCTTAGACGTTGGAGCGAATCAAGGAGAGCTGAGCTTAGTGCGTGTGTGTGCATGGTTAGTTAGTGGCCTCATGTGGTGGCCGGATAGTGCATGCGTCGGTTAGTTTTTTTAACATCAATAGCGCTTATATACATGTGCATACGCTCATCCGTATGAATGCACACACACACGCTCTACCCCTATGAGCACCTCCGAAAGACTGAGCTGGCATATCATCTTGAGATTTACGAAGTCACCGTAGACGCCTCGTCGTCGACGGGAACGTCTCCTCCCACTGAACGCGCATTGCCGGAAATTCTGAAATAAATTCTGAAATAAATACGAGTACCAGGATTTGAACTCTGGTGCACTGGGGATACCACAGTCCCTCTAACCATCCAACCACAGATTGGTTCACCATGCGTCGGTTAGTGCGTGAGTGGCACAAAATCTGGGCAGGTTGTTGCTCCAGCTGAGTGCATACTTGTGTGTGGCCATATGCTACTTAAGCACTTGTACTCATGCGTTTGTTTCATGGGAGTCCAGAGAAATAATAGGTCAAGATGCAGGCGTTCGTCGCTGGAAAATCCTTTGTGTGCTCCACTGTTCTTCTTCCTTGCGTTCTCGTCGAGAGAGAAAGAGTGAGCGTGCAGCTGGAGGTGTTCCGGACTCCAACAGGCTGGGCGTACTTTGGACGAAGCTGCTGACGTTCTCAACCGCGATTCCCTGCACCGCCAGCGCCTCTGTGTCCGACTATGTGGTGATCGCGTTGCAGGCGGCGCGTCTTACAGCGCCTGCTTCTCGGCTACAAAGTTGGCGTTCTCCGCGACCATGTCCGCCTCGGCCTCCTCACTCGCGAGCTCACCACAGATTTGGCCTTCCGGCAGCCAGTGCTATTAACATCGGCTGCTCCTCCGCCATGATAGCGCTAAAGTGCGCCTGCGCCCGCTCTATGGTCAAGCCAGCTTGAAATTTGTTAAATTTTGTATTCGCATATTCTCTCCCAGTTGAGATCATCTCAACATGCCTGTTAAACATATGTCAAACATATTCACATAAATAATCTTATAAGCACTGAGGCACCTCAGTATTATGTTCCATAAGAGATATACCCAATTCATGCCAAATAATAATCAATAAAGGTGACAAAATACATCATTCCACTTATAGAAACAAGTGGACAAGTCCACACATCTGAGTGGATTAACATAAAGGAAAACACGGAGCCCCCTACTCACGTATAGCACACTACGGAGCCCACCTTGTGTGTTTCTCAAACTCACATGTATCGCATACTAATTTAGCTTTGTCCACCTTAGGCTGTGTTTGGTTCACATGGATTTGAAGAGGTTTGTCAGGGATTAAATCTCATATAAGTCAAATCCCCTCCAATCCCCTTGGGACAGTAGGTGTAACTGAACAAAGCCTTACACATTACATTTGGGAATACTTTCGTCATAGTATCAAAAGACACATGCATGCCCCAACCCACAATGTACAAGTATTGAATTAAAAGAAACATGCCCCAACCGACAATGTACAAGTATTGAATTACCCTCCTCTTCAGTTGCAACAACCATCAAATCAATGCAATGCAGACTACATCATCCATTGTGTTTCTGTCCAAGATTATAGCCCATTATGCCTGATGCCAATCCCAAGTCTCTTTCCAATCAGTCTCTCCTAGATCAAACAATTTTCACGATCAAGAGAGACCCAACAATTCATGTGATCAACCAAAGAGCTTACTGAGACCAAGTTAAACTGAAAAGGAGGGAACATATAAAACCGAAGATGATGTAATTTGATTGGAGTGTATTTAACTACAGCAGTGCCAAAGATTGTGCCATCTTCTGTATGTGTGTCTGGGTATGAATTCTACGATACGAACTCACTTGAAAAGCCTGTGACATGCATAGATGCACCCGAATATAGTGTCCGTTTTGAGCTGGATTTCCGTATGGATGCCAGAGCTTGATTTGATGTACCTGGATCTGAGCGAGCATGATTTGCAGAGTTGTCACTCCTAGTTCCTTTTTTTCCGTCTATTTTCTTCAATCCTTAAACCTCCGTTTCAGCTTTGGCTCCTCTAATTCATTGGCTGAAATTTGAACCAAGTCTGATGCCGCCTCTTCCACTGCTGACAGATTGACAACGTAGCCCACTTTGCTTCTACAACTTTATGTCTACCTTTTTCATACAACTGTCCTCTACCACGGTTAAACTTGCAAGTATTAGGGGGTGTTTGGTTCAGAAGTCCTAGGACTTTTTCTAGTCCCAGGGACTAATCAAAAAAGACTCTCTAGTAGAGTCTTTTTCTAGTCCCTGTAGAAAAAGTCCCTCCCGTTTGGTTCCTAGGGACTTTTTAGGACTTTTTCCAGTCTCTGGGACTAAAAGTCCCTGAACCAAACACCCCCTTAGGATTACGACTTAGGTGACCTCGTTGACCACCAAGCACTCCCTTGTTTTCAGAAACCACAAATGTAAACTAAATCCAAGCATCATCCACAATTTCAGACTGATGGGCTGCTTATGTAATACAATCATTATAGTAGTTCTGTCTTGCTGTCATATGAGATAATGGATAATACACTCATTTCAGGCCAAAAGTGACAAATCTCTTCTTTCCATTACTCAGAACTCGAAGGGTCTTTTCAATGGAACAACTCCACCCTGCAAAAGTGCGTGCACATAAGTTTCTATTTATTTTTTCCCTTAAATCTCGGGACACAATTTGACAATAAATACAGTTATTAGCATACCTCTTTGTCCAACTTCAGCTCATCTGCTAAATCCAACTTTTTCTGAGCGTACTGAGCCATGTTCATTGCTTTATGCTGAACAAGAGAACCAGTTATATACAAACAACAATCATGGCCACATATAAATTCAGAGGGTTTTTCCTCAAGACAAAACAAATAATCATACAGGATTCATCAAGACAATACCATACTGACAGATAACTTCCTAAACACATCCCGAGCTTTATCCTCTTCGGTCTACACAAAGGCCATATCAATATCAGCAACATATTGCAGTTAAATATGTATCACCATGTCAAACCTACAGTACCCTACTTACCTTCGCGTCAATGCCACCTTGTCGGACAACATAGTGCATCTAGAAAGATAAACAGATGAAATTAGATATTGGCAATATGTTGCATATTTCTTTTTGACAACAAAAAGTCACAGTTAGGGGGCCATACAAATCTGCACAACAGCCCCAAATTAAGACACAAAGTTACGTATTCTTTTATTGTTGCGATGGCAGGAACCCCTTTCAGTTCACCATCTAGTCTCCTTTTGTGTACATCGAACTTGTCCATTTCATATACTTCCTTCACAGCATCCATATAACTTAAACTGAAATATTTGTGAAACCATAAGAAAGACGCATAATCACAAAGCATGTCAGTAGTGCTCTATTACACAAATGTTTGATGAAGTAGGATGCCAACATTTTTCTTAGCGACACGCCTCCAGATCTCGAAATAGAGAAGATCTATGTCCTTGAGGGACGCATCTTTATCCATCTCAAGAATGTACTCCTGAATCAAATTGACCAGATTGTTACTAACACCAGCGATCAACGCCTCAATTAGCAAAAGACAAGATATCTTACATTATAAGCAAAAGCAGCTAAACGAACAGTCATATGGGGAAAGCCAGTTGCAATCTTCAATGCTTGCCTCCATGCTCTAGTATCCTTGTCAAACCACTGAAGTGAAAAGAAGTTAATCATCATGTGTATGTATATGGACTAATTTCGTGATTTCCTGGGGGGCATACTTACTTCCTTGGTGCTGCGATCCAGATGCAAATACTCTGTAATCCACTGTTCAAGATAGAAGTCTATCACTTTAAAACTATCCAGCCACTCGTAGTATTTTTAATTCCAACAGCTAGATCACATAATACATACCTTGATTTTCTTTGAAATTTCTGCATAGTACTTGACATAAAGAGCATCAATTTTATATGTATGATAACGTGAGCGGTACTCATCGTGATAGCGGTACAGGTTCCGACCGCTATAAGGCAGCTACAAAAAAAAGAACAAGAATTAGATGAAATGTCTGAAAAGGAACAAGAGTCCCACAATGGCTACATTGAAGTGAGATGACATACTTTTGTCTACAGAAGTAACTGACTAAGGATCCACATTTTTTCCTAGTAAAGTCTGGCTTGCTAGAAATAGTACCATGTCCATATATAATCAAATAACCTTTAACAAGTCAATCCACTGAGACACCGTCATCATATAATTCAGAAGCAATTCAAACGTCAACTAATTTCACTAGCCAAAGTTACCAGCATGAAATCAAAGAGATAAGAAGTTTGAAGATAGCAATGTTTGTGAAAACATACAAGGTAACATAGCTCTGAGCCTTGGACTGCTCCCTACGGTCATAGAAATCATGATATTTTTGTGATCTAATACTGAACCTCAGCCTTAAAACCAAGGCAATCAAGGAGGCTCAAGAACCAAGTGGGAATGTGGGATACACTTCGTAGCAGTTCACTGCGAGTTAAGGTTACATATGAAATGGCTAAGAAGCAACCAATTTTAAGGGGGCACTAATAAAAATCAGCACCTAGAGTTGTCTGAAGTTTGAATAAACAGAAAAGAACTGGCAAACTTTTCAAATCCAACACCGCAAGTACTATCATCCATCGGTGACCACAAAGCAAGGGCAATAGATACAAACTCAATGTTCATAAACCACAGCAAAGAATATGGTGATGCCAGTCATACAATCATCATCTTCTGTTGGAAAACAGTTTTAACTCGTACCACAAACTCATGGCTTAACTTTTTATACTAACGTTGCAGCTGTGGTTGGAGCCAATGAAGCAAAATGAACTACCTTACTGATTGCCGGATTTCACGGTGTGTGTTGAAATAGTTTCTGAACACCCATGATTATGATAATAATAACCAAAGTAGTCAACTGGATGACTAGATGTAGATATAGACAGTACACTTACAAAATTACGAGGGGCAATCCGTTGGTAGTCATTCAATCCAGCTTTATAGGTATCGTCGGGATGGACGAACCACTCAAAACTTTCATCCTCCTCTAACCGCTTAAAGTACAACTCCTTACCAAGTTCAGCATCAGTGTATTCTTCTGGTTCCTTAAGCTCACGTTCACGTGCGCACTCCGGCTTCACAGCCTACACATAGGTGATAAAAACATGAAAAAAATCATCCACACATACCAAACCAGAGGGCTGGATTTGCTACTATGGCACACAACTACAAATTTTAAAAGACATACGTGAATTGAAGTGAGCGGTGACTGATTGATACAGCATGTAGGTACCTTGTAATAAGTGATGCGAAGGCGTCCAAGGCGCGTTTCTATCTTGTCTTCTTCCTTCCATGTCATATAAAGTGGCAGGTCCATACGAGGAAGAGGAATGTTGGGACGCAAAAGTTGAGCATAACGGGTTTCGTCTTCCTCGCTGATAAGGACGTCCGGCCCGAAGCAATCCTGGCTTGTTTCTTGCGCCGAATCTGTTCTGAGCAGCGGCTCCATGTCTGCTGCATGAGGAATCGGATCTTGACCCCCTTGGATTGTGTCCTCCATGTCTCCATGGTCCTGGGCACTGGCAGGAGCATCGAATGATGACGGGGGTACGTTGCGGCGCCTCTTCTCCCCTGTCCACGCCTTGTTTGCCGCATCTCCATCATCGGCCACTTGGCCAATCTGGACGGGCTTCTCGTGCAGCATCTCGATCAAACTATACGGCCGCGGGACGAGGGAGGAGGTCGAGCTGGGCGGCGGCGTCGATCTGCTGGCGAAAGAGACGTTTCCGGAGGCGACGGTCGGCGGCAGAGGACGTAGTCAGGGGGGTGGAGGCGGCGGCAGCGGGAGGTGCGTGTCGACGGCGATGGCTGCGGCGTGAAACCCTAGGCGCTTGTCTAGACGGTAGGCGCAGAGGACGTGGTCGGGGTTGGCTGAGGGGCGGCGGTGTGGAGTGGCGACGGGGATGGGAGGCGACGGCTACGGCGATGGCATGAAACCCTAGCCACTTTTGTTTGGGTCACTCGATTGTAGGCCAAGGTAAATTTGCTGCACATTGAGGGTGCGTTTGGTAGTAAAGTATTTTTGGAGTTTTTTTTGGGAGGGCTGCTACACGTCCGCCGACGGATCTTTTTAAAAGATCCGCCGCCTCGCAAGCCACTAGATCTGGCACAATCTTACGGTTGAACGTCTTGCTCTACTTTGCAACAAATGTCTTGTTGCGGAAACATTTGCAAAGAGGTTGTGTTGCAAAATTTAATTTTATTTTATTGCAACATAGATTGTGTCACGGGATTTTTTTGAAACATAGATTGTGTCACGACATTTTTCTTTTTTAACAAAGGTTGTGTCGTAGAAAGAAAATGTACGCACTTTTTTTTGCAACATAGATAATGTTTCAGGAATCCTTTTGCAACACGGACGATGTTGCAAAAAACTTTGCAATGAAACATGATGTCGCAACACCACGTCGTCGCCGTTTGCAACTCAGTCGTTGTTGTAGAAACTCATCGGCCAGTGACCGCACGGCCTGGCGGGCACATGCTAATTCTGTTGCACGCACGAGGCCGAGGCGGTTCATACGGAGGGAAGCGCAGGGTCGCGGCGCTCCTGGACGCCGGACCGAGGAGATGCGCGAGGAGGCTGTGAGTTCTAGGTGGCGGCGCAGTGGAAGTCGACGACCGACCGCGAAATCTGGTGGTGGAGGTCGGCCATGGCAATGGTTGTTTCTGGATCTGTAACTAGTTGAGTACGGAGGACACCGCCAACAGAGGGTTGGTCGTCGTCACCACCGCAGGGGGTCTGCGCCCGCTTGTCCCGATAGGCCTGCGATGACCCCACTGTAGAATCCAGCCGC
This sequence comes from Triticum dicoccoides, assembly GCF_002162155.2. Lineage (NCBI taxonomy): Eukaryota > Viridiplantae > Streptophyta > Magnoliopsida > Poales > Poaceae > Triticum > Triticum dicoccoides. The sequence continues at coordinate 65,009 of NW_021279684.1, forward strand.
CTTCGCTCTCCCCAATCCTAGCCGCTGCAGGATTTAAGTCCCCGTCCGTTTTGCAACTAATTGAAGAGTGCACATGCGGGAGCCTGCAAACGATCACTTGAGGTGGGCTGAGAGCGCGCCACATCTGCCGCCACGTGTCGCGCTCTGTGCGCTCCCTCCAGTTTTTGTTTTTTTATTTTTGGCACGCGTTTTTGGTTTTTTAGATGGTTTTCCCCTGGTTTTTCGGCTTTTTAGTTTTTCACCTGTCTTTCTTAGTTTTTGAGAAAAAAATTGCATGGAAAAACTCTATGCCTCTTGAAAACGGAAAAAACGTGTTTTCTCTCTCTTTTTTTCGTGAGAGAGGTACAGTTTTGCTTCCGCGAGAGGCATGGCAATGCCTCTCCAAAATGAAAAAACGTATTTTCTCTTTTATTTTTCTTTCATGAGAGGCACGGTTTTTGGCGTGGTTTTGCTTCCAAGAGAAGCATGGCAGTGCCTCTCGGAAACGGAAAAAGACGTGTTTTCTCTCTTTTTTTCCTTCCATGAGAGGCATCGTTTTGCTTCTGTGACAAGTGACGTACATGCAGTGCGCCACTTGTCGAGACCTAGGAAGGTGGGAGTGATCTTTGAAAGAAGTACTCCTTAATTAGTGATTTCATCTTCATCCTTCATGTTATCTTTGGTCAACCTGATTGGGTCTACAGCCTCCAGCAATTCTCCATGTTACCTTTGATTGTATGTAGAGTGCTAATCATACGAGCTTGCAGGTTGAGGCCGGCGCCGTGTTCTAGAATCCAACCTAGTTGGCCATCTATCGATTCGGTTAACATCAATAGTTGAAGGTGTGAACCATTCTCGTCTCTCTCCTGACGTGGATCATTTTCTTTCTCCCCGCGGAAGAAAGAAGACCCTTTGGCTAGGGTTTCTCGTGCCTTCCGCCAGTGCCGCCGCCCAGTCTACCTCGTCTCTTGTGGTCTTAGGTCCTAGGAAGCATGGTGGATCCCAGCTCGTGTAGGTGGGAGGACTTTGTCTTTTAATGTTTTTTTGAGTTTTGTTAGGTTTTGCGTCATGTTTAGAGAGGCGGGCGGTGGTGACTCTCTGCAGATGAAGTAAGGTTCTCCCCACCTAGTCTCCATCCCGATGGTATTTCTGGTATTGTTGAAGGGCATGTGGAGGTTTGTCTCCGGCAGATCTCGCGGGATTCGGTCGTTGTTTGTCTTCGGTGGATACATGTCTTCATTCGTCTATGTTCGTGTGTCTACATGTTGGATCCTTCCGATCTATGCTTTTTTTACCGGTGGCGGTTCATGTTCTGGTGTGCTGGTTCTATGGGGACTTAGCACGACAACTTTCCGCCTGTCTACTGCAACAAGGTTTGCCCGGTTTCGATGAGGGAGGGGCGAGGACGGCGGTGCATCTTCGGCTTGCTCCAGTGCTTATAGTCGTCGCTAGTTGGTCTATGAAACTGGATGTATTTTTTACTTCTGGTATTCTCTGTACTACCTTGACAGTTGATTAATAGATCGGAAGTTTTTCTAAAAAAAAGGTGTGAACTATTGGTCGCATCATATTTATCCATCTCTCGTAGTTTTCTAATATGGATTTGTAGGTAGGTCGTACAAGCTCTTTGTGCGGCCAGTTTCTCGAGGGAATTGGACCATATCATAAGTTTCCTTTGAGGGCGTAGGATCATGATGACGTTGTCGTGGCAGTGCATGAAAAAGAACTTGCGCCAATTGCAACCCATAGCTTTCAGGCGGTCTGGCCATCATGTTGTAGAGGTGCTCCGGGGCACAATGCCGAGCCACGAACTGACGGTTCACCCATCGTCCCATTCAAGATGAGAACACTAATATTGGCAATATCTTTTCCTTGGGCTCCTCGACCACCTGCTTGCGGCTGCCGTAGTGAAGAAACCTCGCCTTGCATCTGTGTGGTCAGTAACATCTCACCCTGCGAATCAACCTGCGGTGGATGGTTAAGAGGGCAGTGATATCTTTAGTCCACCGGGGTTCAAATCCTGATGCCGCATTTATCCTAAATTTATTTCAGAATTTCCGACGATACACATTCAGTGGGAGAGAGGTACTCATAGGGGTAGGGTGTGAATATATATAGCATTTGGTCTGTTCTGTGTTTAAAAAAAAGTAACATCTCACCCTTGAGCTAGCCACCCCTCCGAAAGACAAACACATGGTAGTACAGCAATACAGCCAGTGTACCGTGCCATCACGGGATTGAGCATGTAGTAGTAGTCTCCTAGTAGTTATCTAGGAGCAGGAGACCGTTGCATGACTGGCATACAGTGGCCTCTGTTACAGACGGGCGGAGCACCGGAAGCATGTGGCTGACGAGGCTAAGGACATATGGGACCAATATCTGACCTTGTAGACCAACATGCCAGGGAAGGCCTGCCAGGGAAAGTAGTATTGGAGCACATCATAGGGGAAGCACATTCCGTTGTCGTCGTCGTATGTGTCCATCGTTATGATGGATCCATGACAAAATCGACCAGTCGACGGCCAGTTTCGCTACTGTGTGCAGGGCACGTAGGAGGAAAGCGGCGCGTTGCAAGGGGCTCAGTTCATCTTGTCTCGAGCGGTCGAGGCAAGGAGCTCCATCTTGGATGTCGGGGTGGCGGTCTTGGATTGTGAGGCTGCACGGTTTCTTTGCGGCGAGCAGCGTGGCAGCGATGGTGCCATCTGCTCTTGGCTATGTTGTTATCATGGGGAGGAATGGTGGATGGCCCTTGTTTTGTTGTGGCTTCTACGATAGCGATCCCGTGGTCTTGATCTAGAGGCTTGCTGCAGGTAGTTTCCCTATTGTGGGTTGGGTCGGCAACCTTCATCCCACGGGTGGTACGTGTGTGGGTTTGGCGCCGGCATCATCGGTACCTACGGGTGTCGCTTCCCTCTAGGGGGGAGGCATTGTTGTGGGTTCCCGCACAATTCTAGGGGTCCGAGGTGAAAACCCTAGTCCATCTCTTGAAGTCGATAGTGGTGCCAGGCGTTATCACCTTCTTGAGGGCGTCGTCACACACCCCCGGCCCCCTGGTTGCAGATGGCCTATGGCGTAGGGTTTGCCTTTACCATGGCGTAGTACGCCCTTGTCTCTGGCGAGGGTTGGATTTTGGTGTTATCCTATCTTATTACGATAGAACACATGATTACTATGCCTATGTGACACTCGGACCAGAAATCAATGATGCTTGGACCACGCCCATCGATGTTGGGACGACATACAAGGATGCTGAAACTAGCGGCAAAAGGCTACAGCTGGACGATTACAATGCTTCAAGCGGTGAGAGCACGTGCTGGAAGCTGCGACACCCGTCGACGTCGATGCTAGAACCACCCGTACCTAACGCTAGGACCAACAGCGACCATTGTTGTGACAACGAGAGCATGGGCTACGTTGTCACAGCAAATTGCTACAACTAGCTGCACAAAAAGCAACGACTGGGTGGCAAGGATGCTGCAGTCGGCTCAGACGCCACAACGGCGGGTGAAAGAAGGTGCAAGCTGCTAGCGGAGGAAAGCGTGGGGTCACGATGTTGCTGCGAGCCTGCGGTGGCGGGGGTCTTCGACTGCACGCGAAAGGAGGCGGGGGCGACAAATGCACGCAACCAAGGGAATAAGAGAGCGAGGTGAGAGATGGGAGATCGTGAGGCTGTGAGTTGTATTTGCGTTGTTGAATAAATGGCTCGCTAGGCCACCAATCTGACGCTTGAGTCGATCGACCAGCGCCGAGCATCGCCCATAGAAAATTTTGCTGAGCCGAGTAACCGGATAAGAGAAGAGTTGGGTGATGAGCGGTCAATCTGTTCAGTATCAAATATATAGTTGAGTGCGGTTAAGTAACCAGATAAGAGAAGAATTGAGTACAATTGTAATCTGACAAACAATAATAAGGATTACGTATACCTAAAAACATTTTTTTATGATACACTATAAGAGGAAATTGTACATGGTAACTACTGTTTCCGACATCTAATCTTGGTTTGCAACATTGTGCCACATCCTGTTTGCATATCAAAGCACCGACTCCGGAGGGAAGAGCCACGTTGTTCCAGAATACTTACAAAACTTTGACGGGCTAGAAGTACCGTACTTCATGTTGAACACATTGCCCGTGTCCATAAAATAAATTGCATCTTCCTCCACCTCTCCACAAGGTGCTGGGACAGACTTAGAGAACTCCATGCTAAGGAAGAGTGCTTGACCACCGCCTAGCCCTCCTGTAAGTGGCACCCAAGCGTGTGTGCTCTGCTTCAAAAACATCCACCTGGAGAGTGATCCATAAAGCGTCTGAATGGAGGTGATCTGGATGGAGGCGCCGACGATGTATTACCATGAGTAGCTTCCCATGTGACTCGAGGAGGTGTCGGCTGATTATGGTGATAGGTTCAACATCATGATCAAATTCAACAGAGCAATTGATATAGGTCAAGTCATTATTTTCTTCTTCTTCATCATCCTCTTCACTGAGTTTGCTGACCTCCTCTTCTTCTTCCTCCTCTTCATTCTGGTCATCGTCATGATCGTTGTCCTCCTTGTCAGAAGTGGTTTGTGATTCATAATTATCATAGTAGAACGATTTCTTGATAACACGTGTTTCCATTGTAACCATGGGCCTTCCGTCCCCATCCAATGCTAGATCAAGGGGGATGAGGTCCTCAGTCTCGGTGATGGCATATAGTTTATCACCAAGGAAGGCCATGTCAATGAGATAGATATATGGAGTTGTCGGTGGCTCCAGCGACCACGTGCCCTTCCCTCGCTGGAACACAATGAGCGGATGCTTCCTGTTGTTGGTGATGACCGCGACAAAGTCATCAACTATGGAGCGCATGAGGAACTTGCGGATTGCAGACCTGTCGTCGATGATGACGGCGCCGAGCTCAGGCAGCGGCAGAGACCTGTTTGTGAAAGGGTTATGCAAGACATAGTTGTGCACGACATAGTGTATCTTGCCATCCTCGGTGGTGTACTCATGGCCCAAGCCGAGGGCGAGCCAGTCGTCGGTGGAGCCGACAGACCTGGCGTTGTCGGGTAGGCGGTGGGTGTGGCCGCTGTAGGGGGCGATGATGACGTTGCTACAGAGGGGAGTCCACGGCAGCGATTGCGCTTGGGGGTCGGTCGAGTGCCATGGGCGGCAGATGGTGCCGTGCATCTGCCGCCGGCACGGCACCGAGCGCAGTTGGCCTGGTCAGGAAGGTTGGCCACCACTACTTGGTCGAGGATGTTCCGCGAGAGGCCGCACAATTACTTAGATATGTACATATCGCTGGAAAAGCAAAAAGGTCAACAGGCGTTTGGATAATATCCTTTTTCGATTGGGTATGGCTTCAACCATTCCTGGGGGCCGCCATCCATGAGAACCAAGTTTTGATCAATGATATATTCAAAAAGTAAGAGCTACTCTATTAATCTACATACCTTGTCTCCAGCCACCATGTTTTCTCCGAAGGGTGAAGGCGGATTCTCTGAACTTAAAATAAGGGCGAAGGATACATACAATATGCCGGGTCTAAAGTGAAGTAGTACAGAACATTGCAGAATAGAAGACGCCAGGCCCATGTAGAAGAAGCGTATTTTCTTCTCTTCAAGATTCGATCGTATTGGGTGTGCAGCCTTGATCGTATATATATAGCACCATCAAAGGAGTTGGGCTGTCTGAATCCTACACGTATTCGCGTTGGTTAGTTCGTCGGTTTCCAAACGAGTTTGGCTTGCTTCTCAAGTAGGAGTAATGCAAATTTATTTTAGTCAAACATAGAAGTTAGTATCCGTGTAGGATTAGTACTGTACTAGTTAAGGTAGTATATGTACGTACTACTTGGTCAATGCATTGGTGAACAAAAAATGTTGGGGAACGTCAACACGCGGTTTGTACTGGGTCGGCTGTTCATGTCTACACCGTAAGAACTCTCAAGGAGTACATGACATCAACACGCGGTTTTCCCGGCTTTACCGACCTCTCACAACCGCCACCGCTGCAGAGCAAATACCTCAGCGTGTAACAACCGGCAATGCTACACGTACAAACAGTTTACATGCTTTTACAGGATGGGTTAGTCTTTATTGACCAACAGATGAGTGGAACGGTCCACCCCCCTGAAAATCAGGGAGGAGAGGTTTGTGATTGGTTGTTGGATGAAAAGAGCCTGTAAAAGCCTGTAAATCTTTGTATGTCTAGCATTTTTGTGTAACACCGCTGGGGAACGTGGGTTGCCGAGATCACGTACGGACCGCTACACATAAGAGCCGATATATCGCATTTGTCCACCCGGCAGCACAGGTGGCACGGGAAATATTATGTTGGCCTGCCTCCATGACACCGACGCCTGGCTCAACTTCCCCGCCGTCCTACCATAGTTGGCGCCTGTTCACTCCCGGGTGGCCACCGCATGGGAGATGCCAGAAGATTGGGAGGCTCGCGAGCGCCTCTAAGCGAAGCAAGCCGGCAAGGCGTACATGGTGGAGCTCCGCCTCCTGTACCCGAAGAGCCGGCTATACAAGAAGAACGCGACCGAGGCGATGAGGGCCATGGCGGTATGATTGGAGGGCTTACAGAATCATACTGGGAGAGGTTGGTGAACGAGAGTGATAGTGATAGTAAGTTTCGATGCAATTTAGTTCATATTTTGTTTAAGTATCTATAGTATTTATGTAAAATATTCCGAACCAAGTTTGATGTAGTAGTTTGAACCAAATTTGCACCGAATGTTTTTTTTGCGGGAAACTATTCATCTATTCATCTTCAATCATAGCAGTACAACAAACACCAGAAATAATATAAATTACATCCAGATTCATAGACCACCTAGCGACGACTACAAACACTAAAGCGAGCAGAAGGCGCGCCACCGTCATCGCCCCTTCCCCGTCAGAGCCTGGCACCACTTGTTGTAGTAGAGAGTCGGGAAGTCACCGTGCCAAGGTCCCATAGGACCAATGCCTTTTTAGATCAGAAGGATCCAACCTGAAGACACATGAATAAAGACGAACAAAGACCGGATCCGAGCGGATCCACCAAAGACAACCACCGACAAAATCTAACGAGATCTGCCGGAGGCACACCTCCACACGCCCTCCAATGATGCTACACACCATTGGGACGGGGGTTAGGCGGGGAGAACCATATTCCATCTTCAAGAAGCCGCCGCCGTCTCGTCTTCTTAAGTAGGACACAAACCCTAACAAAATTTAAAGAAGCACCTGAAAACGGAGCCCTTTCGCCGGCAAGCGCCGGGATCCACCGCGCATCCATGGCCCTAAGGCCATAGGAGACGTGGGAGATACGCAGCGCCGCCGACAGGAGGCAGAAACCCTAGCCGCCTTTTCTTCGAGGGACAAAGGGAGTAAAGGCGTTGTTGTTGCACCCGATGTTTGATGTAGTAGTTTGATGTAGTAGTGTGTACCAAGTTTGATGTAGTAGTTTGAACCAAGTTTGATGTAGTCCCTTGTTTTCAGAAACCACAAATGTAAACTAGAGCCAAGCATCATCCGCAATTTCAGACTGTTGGGCTGGTTATGTAATACAATCATCCTATTAGTTATGTCTCACTGTTAGATGAGCTAACGGATCATAGACACTCATTTCAGACCAAAAGGGACAAATCCAGTCTTCCCTTACTCAGAACTCAAAGGGTCTAAAAGGAACAAATCCATCCTGCAAAATGGCACGCACATAAGTTACTGGTTTTTTTGGGTCTCGGGACAGAACCTTACTTTGACAATAAATACAGTTATTAGCATACCTCATTGTCCAACTTCAACTGTTTTGCTATCTCCACCTTCTTCTGAGTATACTGAGCCATGTTCAGTGGTTTATGCTGAAACAAGGGATCCGGTAATATAACAACAACAATCATGACGACATATAAATTCATAGAGGATTTTTCACAAAATAAAACGTAAAATCATAGAGGATTCATCGAGACAATACCATGCTGAAAGATAACTCCCTAAACACACCCCTAGCTTTCTTCTCTTCGTCCTACACAAAGGTCGTATCAAAGTCAACAACCTATTGCAGCTAGGTATGTATCACCATGTCAAACATACATGTAGAGTATCCTACTTACAGTCAGTTCAATGCCACCCTCCAGGACAACAGCGTAAATCTACAAAGGTAAACAGATGAAATTAGACATTTGGCAATATGTTGCACATTCCATTTTCACGACATAAATCACAGTTAGTGGCTATACAAATTTGCACAACAGCCCCAAATTAAGACATCAGCTTACCATTTCTTGCATCGTTACAAAGATATGACCCCCATTGAGTTCAGCATGTAGTACTGCCTTGTGTATAGGGAACACGCCAGACTCATAAACTTCCTTCACAGCCTCTTTGTAAGTTCTCTGAAATATTTGTGAAACCATAAGAAACACGCATAATCACAAAGCATGTCACCCGTGCTCTATTGCACAATTTTTTTGATGTATTAGGATGCTAACATTTTCTTTAGCGACAAGCCTCCAGATCTCAAAATAGAGGAGATCTATGTCCTTGAGGGACGCATCCATTTCCAGCTCCGTAATGTACTCCTGAATCAAATGGACCAGATTGTGAGTACAACCAGCAATTAACACCACCTCAATTAGCAGAAGACAGGATATCCTACGTCATAAGCATAACCAGCTAATTTTTCAGTCATATGGGGAAAGCCAGTTGCAATCCTCAATGCTTGCCTCCATGCTCTAGTATCCCATTCTATCCACTGAAGTGAAAAGAAGTTAATCATCATGTGTATGTATATGACTAATTTCGTAATCTTCTGTGGGGCATACTTACATCCTTAGTCTTGCGATCCAGATGCAAAAAATCTGCAATCCACTGTTGCAAGATAGAAGTCTATCACTTTAAAAACAATCCAGCCACTCGTAATGTTTTTAATTCCAACAGTTTGATCACATAATGCATACCTTGATTTTCTTTGAAATTTCTGCATAGTACTTGACATAAACATCATCAATTTTATATGTATGATAACGCGAGCGGTACTCATCGTGATAGCGGTACAGGTTTCCACTTCTGCCAGGCAGCTACAAAAAGAAAGGGACAAGAATTAGTTGACACATCTGAAAGGGCACAGGAGTGCACATACATAATGGCTACAGCGTAGTGAGTTGACATACTTTGGTCTACAGAAGTAACTGACTAAAGATCCACATGTTTTCCTATTAGTAAAGTCTAGCTTGCTAGAAATAGTACCGTATAATTAAATGACCTTTAACAAGTCAATCAACTGAGATACGGACATGATATAATTCAGAAGCAATTCAGAAGTCAACTAATTTCAGCAGCCAAAGTTACCGGCACGTGATTGTTAAAAAATACAAGGTAACATACCTTTGAGCCCTGTAAAGCTCCCTGCGGTCACAGAAATCATGATATGTTTGTCTTCTAATGCTGACCTCAGCTTTAAAACTAAGGCAATCAAGGAGGTTCAAGAACCAAGTGGGATACACTTCATAGCACTTCACCCCGAGTTAAGGTTACATACGAAATGGGTAAGAACCAACCAATTTTAAGGGATCACTCATTAAAATCAGCAGCTAGACTAGTCCAGAGTTTGAATAAACATAAAAAGCTGGGAAATTTTTCAAATCCAACACCGCAAGTACTATCATCCATCAGTAGCCACAAAGCAATGGCAATAGATACAAAATCAATGCTCAGAAACCACAGCAAAGAATAATAGAATATGGTGATGCAAGTCATACAATCATCATCTGTTAAGAATAAGCTGTTCAAAAACAGTTTTAACTCATACCATAAACCCATGGCTCAATTTTCTATACTAACGTTGCAGCTGTGGTTGGAGTCAATGAAGCAAAATGAACTACCTCATTGATTGCCGGTTTTCACGGTGTGTTTTGAAATGGTTTATGAACACCCATGGTTATGATAACCAAACTAGTCAATTGGATGACTAAATGTAGATATTGACAGTACACTTACAAAATTACGAGGGACAATCCGTTGGTAGTCATTCAATTCAATGTTGTAGGTGTCTTCAGGATGGATGTACCACTCAAAACTTTCATCATCCTCTAACCCCTCAAAGTACGACTCGTTAAGAAGCTCATCATCGGTGTATTCTTCTGGTTCCTTGAGCTCACGTGCGCACTCCAGATTCACAACCTACACATAGATGATAAAACACGGGATAAAATCACCACGCATAACAAACCAGAAGACTGAATCAGCTACTATGGCACACAAGTATAAACTTTAAGACATGCACGGTGATTGATTGATACAGCATGTAGATACCTTGTAATGAGCGACGCGATAGCGTGCAAGGCGCGCTTCTATCTTGCTGTGTTCCTCACGTGTCAAATAAAGTGGCAGGTCAGTAGGATAATCGTCCTCCTTCTGAATATTGGCAAGCAAAAATTGACAATCCTTGGCCTGGTCTTCCTTGCTGAGAAGGAAGTACGGCCCGAAACACTACTCGCTTTCTTCTTTTGCCGGCTCTGTTTTCAGCAGCAGATCATAATCTTGGCCCGCTTGGATGGTGCCCTCCATGTCTGTCGCATGAGAAATCGGATCTTGGCCCCCTTGGATGGTGCCCTCCATGTCTGTCGCATGAGAAATCGGATCTTGGCACCCTTGGATGGTGTCCTCCATGTCTCCATGGTCATCGGCAGTGGCAGTAGCATCGGAAGATGATGGGCGCAGGTTCTTGCGGCGCCTCTTCTCCCCTGTCCACGCCATGTTTCCCCCATCTCCATCATCGGCCAGTTGGATGATGGGTACGGGCTTCTCGTGCAGCATCTCGATCGAACGATACGACCGCGGGACGGGGGACGTGGTCGAGCTGGGCGGCGGCGTCGATCTGCTGGCGTAGGGGGCGACTGTAGGCGGCAAAGGACGGGGTCGGGGGCGGACCAGCGGAGGCGGGGGCGGGGCGTCGGTATGGCGTGGCGACGGCGGTGGGAGGCGACGGCGACGGCGGTGGCGTGAAACCCTAGCCACTTGTCGAGACGATAGGTTGCAGAGGACGTGGTCGAGGTTCGGGGAGGCGGCGGCGACGGCGACGGCGTAAAAGCCACTTGTGGAGAGATGGAGGGGGAGAAGCAGATCGTGCGGCCTCTTGTTTGTTTGGGGCAATCGGTGGCTGGCCAACGTAAATTTGCTGCACATCAAAGGGTTTTTCTAAATGGATGTTTTTTTAAACGAGTCAAAAGACTTGCCATTTTCAATGATTAAGAAGAAGAGAATTACCCGGTTAATTGACGGAAACCGGGTTAGAACTGATACAACCCAACCCACATGACATGGGCACCGCCGGCCAACCTGGCCACCGACATGGAACACAGAGCTGCAAAGAAGAAACACATACACTGAGGTGTTGCAAGCGTCATCGTCATCACTGCTTGCCTCGAACGAGCGACTCCGACTTCACCATAGAGCTCCATCAACGAAGCCCACCCACAAACAGTCGCGGAAGCCACGACGACACATGCCAAAAGATGGCCACAGTCGCCAACAAATGACAGCTCTGACTTTTGACGGCAAGCATCGCAAGGGAAATATGCAAGACTTGCGCCGATCATGCCCTTGGCAAACAACTACTGAGTGCATGTCATCGTCACCACCTGGACCCGCACCACCGTAACTCCGACTTCAAAGCAACAAAACAACACACAAAAGAGCACCTCGGACATGCAGGAAAGATCCAACTACCAAAGTCCACGCCGCGCCCCGAGCTCCTTTCGACGCCATCATCATTGTCAAAATAGAAACCAGCGCCCCGTCTCAGCAAACCACGCGCGAAGATGCCGCCATCCACCGGTCACCCAATCATAGCCGGCTCCGAGACGATGCATTAGTATCCGTGTACAATTTGTAGTTAAAACGTCGGTAGACCACATAACCATGCTTGATACGATTCCTTGAGTGCTTGATACGATTCCTTGAGTGCCAGATAGACCACATAATAGTGGTGACTTTGGCACGATCATCGTCGGTAAAACGTGGGCCACATAAGATGTCGCGAGCCCACGAGTCCAGATGTAGACGAGGTAGCCGGAGTCCGAACCATGCACACGCCTCCTCCCAGAAGCGTTTAGCATGCGAGCAATGAATCAATGCATGTTCCAGATCCTCATCCATAACTAGACATACTTTGCATATGCGAATTTCTGCAATGTGTCGATAGTTGAGAGTAGCTTCATCTGGAAGAATCCCACGAAGAACTCTCCACCAAAACACTCTCACTTTTGGGATAACATTCAATTTCCACATGCCTTTCCACATCTGTTGATCATCATTTGAGGTACCGGTAGCCGTCCCCTCCTCTAGAGCCAAACGCTCGTTTTGATTCATAAGAGCACGGTACGCCGACTTCATAGTGTAGTTGCCTGTTTTTTCGAATGCCCAAGCAAGATAATCATCACCTCCCGCTTGCCGAATAGGGATATTAAGAATAGCTTCAGCATCCGGGGCAATGAAAGTCTCCCTAACCACCTCATATTTCCAAGACCAGTTTGATTTGTCAATGAGATCTGCCACCCTCCGAATAGCAGTGTTCTGAGGCCTGAATATAGGTGACATGGATATAGTGTCTGGAATCCATTTATCGGTCCAGACGTCAAGAGTGCTACCATCTCCAACATGAGAGATCAAGCCACATCGAAGGGCTTCTCTTCCTGCTATAATTAGGGGTGGGCAGAAAAACCGACTACCGAACACCGAACCCGAATAAACCGAGACCGAACCGAAAAAAACCAAGGACCGAAACTTCGGTTGTTACATCGGTCAGCAAATGTGCAAAACCGAACTAAGTTCGGTGAGTTCGGTGCTCTGCCTCGGTTGACCGATTAACCGTATTATCCTTATCCTCTATATGCAGCCCAACAAATCTTGGCCCAACAATCCATTTACTCTTCACGTGAATTCTTTTCTTATCCGTGCACACAAGTTGTCCCATCTGGGCCAGCTCAACCCCAACCTGTCCGACGACCCTGTCTCCTACGACTCCCCCAATCGAGGCGCCGCCGCCCAAGGGAGTACATGCTAGAGTCCCCCCACCTTGCAGCATCGCAGGCCGCCGCCGCGCCGCCGCCTATGGCTTCCAATGGCTTGTATGCTGTCGGGGCGCCGCCGACCAATGATTTGATCTATATTTGGATGATTTTTTTTTCAGTTCCTCTGCCTCGATCTGATGTTGTGGATTTACATCGGGTGATTCGGTCAAACCGAAGACCAAAACCGAATTTGCGGTGCACCGAATCCTCGGTTATCAGAATTTCTGTTAACCGATCGGTCTTCGTTTTCTGGGAACCGAATTTCTGTAAACACCGAAGCACCGAACCGAATTCTTCGGTGCAACCGAATGCCCACCCCTAGCTATAATAGCCTTCCAAGTGGCCGAAGCCGACTTAGGTACAGCAGCATGCATAAAATCAATGTCAGGAAAATAACGCCCCTTCAAAACTCTTGCACCGAGGGAATTAGGATTTGTCAGAAATCGCCAACCATGCTTCCCCAACAAGGCAAGATTAAACAGATGTGGGTCTCTGAAACCCATCCCACCTTTACACTTGGGCGTTGAAAGTTCCTTCCAAGACACCCAATGCATTGATCGTTTGTCAAGCGAACTACTCCAGAAAAAAATTGCCATGGGAGACGTCAAACTCTTGCAAACTTTCTTTGTTAACAAAAAAATACTCATTGGGTAGGTGGGGATAGCTTGAACCACTAATTTCAACAAAGTCTCGCGGCCTGCACAAGCAAGTAGCTTCTCCGACCATCCCTGCATTCTCGCCCGGGCTCTCTCACTGACATGCTCGAATGTCCCGCTCGTGATCCGACCCACATCGGTAGGGAGACCCAGATATTTCTCATTAAAAGCCTCAACCTGGATGTTCAAGGTTGTCTTCAAAAGTTACCTCAAATCTATGGGTGTATTTGTACTGAAATAAATAGAACTTTTTTCCCTATTGATGCACTGACCCGAGGCCTCTCCATAAATCCTCAAGATGTCATTTAGTCGGAGTGCGCTCGGATTACTTGCATGATGAAGATGAGGCTATCATCTGCAGAAAGCAAATGGGTTACCCACGGTGATCTATAGCTCACCCGCAGTCCTCTGTCAATGGTTCCACCATTGTAATATTTCAACAATGAGGATAAGCCTTCGGCACACAGCAAGAATAGATATGGAGACACTGGATCTCCTTGCCGAAACCCTCTGGTAGGTGTAAAATATGGAAGTAGCTCCCCATTGATTCTTACTGAAAACCGAACAGAGGAAACACACTTCATTATCAACCTGACAAAGCTCATATTGAAACCCAAACGTAATAATATAGCTTCGAGATAATGCCACTCGACACGGTCGTAGGCTTTCATCATATCAAGCTTAACCGCGCAAGAAAAATTCTTTCCCTTCTTCTTCCTTTTCATCGTGTGGATACTTTCATATGCAACAAGTACATTGTCTGTGATCAGTCGTCCGGGAACGAACGCACTTTGCTCCTCGCTAATGATTATATCCATCATGCTGCGCAACCGGTTCGTTATGGCCCTCGCTGCAATCTTATAGAGCACCGGGCACAAGGCTATGGGAAGATATTGTGTGATTGATTGGGGGTGGCGTACCTTAGGTATGAGTGTGATGGAAGTGTCATTCAGACCCGTAGGTAATTCCCCTCCATTAAGAAATTCTAAAACAGCCAAGGTCACCTCATTACCTAGTAAATCCCAGTGGCGCTGGTAAAACCCTGCTGTAAAACCATCCACCCCGGGAGCTTTTGAAGGTGCCATCTGAAACAATGCCACCTTGATCTCCTCACCCGTGTATGGTTTGTTCAACTCATCCGTTCATGGCAGGGGTGACTCTTTCTGGTACATGTGATAATAGGTAGCTAGAGTCGCCAAAACCCTGGGAACAATACAGATTTTGATAAAAGGTTTGCACCTCTTCCTTGTCCTCACTTTCATTGGCACAAGTGGAGCCATCAGCACGTCTCAATCCTGATATTTTGTTCATTCGTTTGCGTTGAGCTGCTTGAGCTTGAAAGTAGGAAGTATTTCAGTCTCCGTCTCGAAGCCATGGGACTCGAGAACGTTGCCGAAGCCAGACTTCTTCCTGGTGTAATGCCTCCTTCAACTTCTTAACAACAGATTTCTCCTCCTCCGTAGGACCGGTGCCAATAGACCGGCAACGAAGGCGATCCAGCCTCTTCTGAAGCTGTCTGACAGAGCGTGTCAGACTCCGAACTCCCTGGCTCCCCAGGGTTCTAACGTAGCCTGCAGGGTGCTCAGCGCAGATGCTACACCCCGGAGCCCCGGCGTATGCTGTATGCCCCGCCAAGTATCACAAACCAGGCGGTCATAATCTGCATGAGTCTGTCAAACGTTTTCGTATCTAAACTGCTTCTTTTTCAATGGAGACGCTGGCATGCTCTCTTTAATCTCTGCGAAAACAAAGCAATGATCAGACTCCACCGAGGGAATATGCCTGACACGTATATGTTGGAAGATCTGCCTGAAAGCTTCATTAGCAAAAGCTCGATCCAATCTGGCTTTGACATTCGATTCTCCAACTTGATGATTGTCCCATGTATAAGCCGTACCGGACCAGCCGAAATCTTGGAAAGAGATCTCATCTATGACCTCCCTGAACGCACGCATCTGATTTTTAGACCTCGCTGATCTACTAAAGTGTTCAGAGGAGTACAAAGTTTCATTATAATCCCCCATGCTCAACCAAGCTGCATGTGGTAACGAATGAAGTGTACGCACGAACCGCCACCAATGGTGCCTATCTTCTGCTCGCGGAGCTCCGTAAAAACCAGTGAAACGCCAAGTCAAATCTTGATTATTGCACTGGACAACCACGTCAATATGACTTTGGCTATAGTTCTTTAACTCGACTGTTACATCTTGCGACCAAAAAAGACCAATGCCGCCACTAAGGCCGGCACTATCTACAGCAAAACATCCACTAAAACCTAGCGTATGCTTCAAATCCTCAACTCTTTTTGCTTTAATTTTTGTTTCCATTACAAAGAGAAGAGTGGGTCCTTCCAACTTCACAATACTGCGAAGTTCACGAACCGCCTCGGGGTTCCCAAGCCCCCGGCAGTTCCAGCTCAAGCAGCTCATTGATCCCGGCAGGACCGCGGCGTGGTCTCTGCCGAATTTTCTGGAGTGGGTTTCTTTTTCTTCGGTTCACGAAACAGTCCATCGCCCTCTGTGTCATTGCTAGCTGAGGTTGTATCATCTCTGATCAAACTTGTTCCCTCACCATCAGCACATGTTGTTCCATCAGTAAGAAGCAAGGCCTTTGCCACGGGCCTATAAACCTGCGTGGGAGCCTCTTTGCGTTTTGGCGGTTGCTTGCTCTTATGCGGAGAAACCACTTCCTCTCCCGAATCCTTATTGGTGCTTGAGTTTTTGGTGGTCGCCTTACTTTGGGCACCTGATTTTGGATCCCTGGAGGAGTTTTCATTGGACGCTTGCTTCTTGAAATCATCCGGTGCACGAAGCGAAGGGCCAAACGGCAGGTCCCCGTTCTCATTGCGTGAACCCGGGGTTGGGCAGTACAGGTCTGAATGTCCCAATCTACCACAGGAGAAGCAGAAGTAGGGCAGCTGTTCATACTGGATATCATACAAATCAACCTTCTTTCTCCTGGCAGAGTCTATTAGTATCCATCTCCTGATTGGTTTTGCTACATCAATGGAAACCCTAGCACGCAGATATGCTCCATTGTGATCAAACTTCACCATATGCGCATTCTTATCCATCTGCTGAGCTATTGGCTTCCACCATGCCTTATCCCTCAAATTGTAGGGTAAGTTTATGACCCTAGCCCACACTTGCAGCCGATCAAACTTAACTTCATCCGGCCTCATACACTCATCAAACTCGGCTAGAACCACAACATTCTTGTTTATATGCCATGGTGATCCACCCCATACTCGGTCCCTATCTCGCTGATTTTCAAACTCAGCTACGAAGACGTTGATACCTGTAGATTGGAATTGCAGACCACGCGGGTTCCCCCACGCCGGCCGAAGGGCATTGGTGATCGTCTGGATGTGAAACTGGTTTCTGTGCAGTATCTTCCCCGCCAGCAGCCACTTCGCCAGACCTCCATCAACCCGATCGTCAAGGACTAGAGGAGTCGCCTCTTCTTCAGAGATATCAAGCTTTCCTAGGGCTTCCTCTAGCTTCTTCCTCACATCAGCGCCCGCTTCTTCAGAGGAGTACTACTTGGTTGTGCTTTTGTAAACGAGTTGGTTTTCTATCTGAGTCCGGTACAAGTAGTCGAGTACGTACGTCTAGGTTTTGTATTGGGTTGGCTGTTCATGCCTACCGAGCGTTGATATGCGAACTACCTCCTATACCCGACATGCACACGATGGTGCACATCTAACCTTCGATATCCAAAACCAAATCAGAGTAGGCCACAGGATCATTTATCGGGCAGGGATCGGGCACTGTAATGTCGGGTGCATTGAGGTTTCGATGCCTATATATGGGCAGCATGTCTTGTGAGTTTGTACCGTGAGATCCGGACGGAGAGAGAAACAAAGTGACAAAATAAGCACGAGCTGTGCCTTTGGCTAAATTTTTTGAACGTGTGTGTTTCTCTATTTTTCATGCATGTAATTGATTCTTGGCTGAAATCCAACACGAAAGCATATTTTGGATTGTAATTTGACATCCTTTAGATGCTACCGGTTTGTGCCATCTTTCTATATTGATAATTGTTTCTAGAAAAGAAAACATGTTTACTGTAACATCATGCCCTGGTAATATAGGAGGAAGATCATGAACCTCAAAGTCGAAAGTAAAAAGTAGGCCAAATTTTAGACAAGTAAATTAAGTG